>NW_028322291.1:310000-402500 GCF_059928025.1 Delphinapterus leucas
CCCTCACCCGTCCCCTAATCCTAACCCGTACGCTAACACTAACCCGTACCCTAACACGTACGCTCACCCTAAACCGTTGTCGTACCCTAACCTGTACCCTAAACCGTCCCCATCCCCTAAAGCTAACCCTATCCCTAACCATAACCCTTACCCGAAGCCTTACCCTCACCCGTCCCCTAATCCTAACCCGTACGCTAACATTAACCCGTACCCTAACACGTACGCTCACCCTAAACCGTTGTCGTACCCTAACCTGTACCCTAAACCGGCCCCGTCCCCTAACCCTAACCCTAACCCTAACCCTAACCCTAACCCTTACCCGAAGCCTTACCCTCACCCGTCCCCGAATCCTAACCCATACGCTAACACTAACCCGTACCCTAACACGTATGCTCACCCTAAACCGTTGTCGTACCCTAACCTGTACCCTAAACCGTCCCCGCCCCCTAACCCTAACCCTAGCCCTAACCCTAACCCTTACCCGAAGCCTTACCCTCACCCGTCCCCTAATCCTAACCCGTACGCTAACACTAACCCGTACCATAACACGTACGCTCACCCTAAACCGTTGTCGTACCCTAACCTGTACCCTAAACCGTCCCCGTCCCCTAACAATAACCCTAACCCTAACCCTAACCTTAACCCTAACCCTTACCCGAAGCCTTACCCTCACCCGTCCCCTAATCCTAACCCGTACGCTAACACTAACCCATACCCTAACACGTACGCTCACCCTAAACCGTTGTCGTACCCTAACCTGTACCCTAAACCGTCCCCGTCCCCTAACACTATCCCTAACCCTAACCCTAACCCTAACCCTTACCCGAGGCCTTACCCTCACCCGTCCCCTAATCCTATCCCGTACGCTAACACTAACCCGTACCCTAACACGTACGCTCACCCTAAACCGTTGTCGTACCGTAACCTGTACGCTAAACCATCCCCGTCCCCGTCCCCGTCCCCTAACCCTAACCCTAACCCTAACCCTTACCCGAAGCCTTACCCTCACCCATCCCCTAATCCTAACCCGTACGCTAACACTAACACGTACCCTAAAACGTACGCTCACCCTAAACCATTGTCGTACCCTAACCTGTACCCTAAACCATCCCCGTCCCCTATCCCTAACCCTAACCCTAACCCTAACCCTAACCCTTACCCGAAGCCTTACCCTCACCCGTCCCCTAATGCTAACCCGTACGCTAACACTAACCCGTACCCTAACACGTACGCTTACCCTAAACTGTTGTCTTACCCTAACCTGTACCCTAAACCATCCCCGTCCCCTAACCCTAACCCTAACCCTAACCCTAACCTTAACCCTTACCCAAAGCCTTACCCTCAACCGTCCCATAATCCTGACCCATACGCTAACACTAACCCGTACCCTAACACGTACGCTCACCCTAAACCGTTGTCGTACCCTGACCTGTACCCTAAACCATCCCCGTCCCCGTCCCCGTCCCCGTCCCCTAACCCTAACCCTAACCCTTACCCGAAGCCTTACTCTCACCCATCCCCTAATCCTAACACGTACGCTAACACTAACCCGTACCCTAACACGTACGCTCGCCCTAAACCATTGTCGTACCCTAACCTGTACCCTAAACCGTCCCCGTCCCCTAACCCTAACCCTAACCCTAACCCTAACCCTAAACCTTACCTGAAGCCTTACCCTCACACGTCCCCTAATCCTAACCCGTACGCTAACACTAACCCGTACCCTAACAGGTACGCTCACCCTAAACCGTTGTCGTACCCTAACCTGTACCCTAAACCGTCCCCGTCCCCTAACCCTAACCCTAACCCTAACCCTAAACCTATCCCTTACCCGAAGCCTTACCTTCACCCGTCCCCTTATCCTAACCCTTACGCTAACACTAACCCGTACCCTAACACGTACGCTCACCCTAAACCGTTGTCGTACCCTAACCTGTACCCTAAACCGTCCCCGGCCCCTAACCCTAACCCTAACCCTAACCCTAACCCTAACCCTAACCCTTACCCGAAGCCTTACCCTCACCCGTCCCCTAATCCTAAACCGTACGCTAACACTAACCCGTACCCTAACACGTACGCTCACCCTAAACTGTTGTCGTACCCTAACCTGTACCCTAAACCGTCCCCGTCCCCTAACCCTAACCCTAACCCTAACCCCAACCCTAACCCTTACCCGAAGCCTTACCCTCACCCGTCCCCTAATCCTAACCCGTACGCTAACACTAACACGTACCCTAACACGTACGCTCACCCTAAACCGTTGTCGTACCCTAACCTGTACCCTAAAACGTCCCCGTCCCCGTCCCCTAACCCTAACCCTAACCCTAACCCTAACCCTTCCCCGAAGATTTACCCTCACCCGTCCCCTAAATCTAACCCGTACGCTAACACTAACCCGTACCCTAACACGTACGCTCACCCTAAACCGTTGTCGTACCCTAACCTGTACCCTAAACCGTTCCCGTCCCCTAACCCTAACCCTAACCCTAAACCTAACCCTAACCCTTACCCGAAGCTTTACCCTCACCCGTCCCCTAATCCTAACCCGTACGCTAACACTAACCCGTACCCTAACACTTACGGTCACCCTAAACCGTTGTCGTACCCTAAACTGTACCATAAACCGTCCCGGTCCCCTAACCCTAACCCTAACCCTAACCCTAACCCTTACCCGAAGCCTTACCCTCACCCGTCCCCTAGTCCTAACGCGTACGCTAACACTAAACCGTACCCTAACACGTACGCTCACCCTAAACCGTTGCCGTAACCTAACCTGTACCCTAAACCGTCCCCGTCCCCGTCCCCTAACCCTAACCCTAACCCTAACACTAACCCTTACCCGAAGCCTTACCCTCACCCGTCCCCTAATCCTAACCCGTACGCTAACACTAACCCGTACCCTAACACATACGCTCACCCGAAACCGTTGTCGTACCCTAACCTGTACCCTAAACCGTCCCCGTCCCCTAACCCTAACTTTAACCCTAACCCTAACCCTAACCCTTACCCGAAGCCTTACCCTCACCCGTCCCCTAATCCTAACCCGTACGCTAACACTAACCCGTACCCTAACACGTACGCTCACCCTAAACTGTTGTCGTACACTAACCTGTACCCTAAACCTTCCCCGTCCCCGTCCCCTAACCGTAACCCGAACCCTAACCCTAACCCTTACCCGAAGCCTTACCCTCACCCGTCCCCTAATCCTAACACGTACGCCAACACTAACCCGTACCCTAACACGTACGCTCACCCTAAACCGTTGTCGTACCCTAACCTGTACCCTAAACCGTCCCTGTCCCCTAACCCTAACCCTAACCCTAACCCTAACCCTTACCCAAAGCCTTAGCCTCACCCGTCCCCTAATCCTAAACTGTACGCTAACACTAACCCGTACCCTAACACGAACGCTCATCCTAAACCGTTGTCGTACCATAACCTGTAACCTAAATCGTCCCCGTCCCCTAACCCTAACCCTAACCCTAACCCTAACCCTAACCCTAACCCTTACCCGAAGCCTTACCCTCACCCGTCCCCTAATCCTAACCCGTACGCTAACACTAACCCGTACCCTAACACGTACGCTCACCCTAAACCGTCGTCGTACCCTAACCTGTACCCTAAACCGTCCCCGTCCCCTAACCCTAACCCTAACCCTAATCCTAACCCTTACCCGAAGGCTTACCCTCACCCGTCCCCTAATCCTAACCCGTACGCTAACACTAACCCGTACCCTAACACGTACGCTCACCCTAAACCGTTGTCGTAACCTAAACCGTCCCCGTCCCCGTCCCCAGCCCTAACCCTAACCCTAACCCTAACCCGAAGCCTTACCCTCACCCGTCCCCTAATCCTAACCCGTACGCTAACACTTACCCGTACCCTAACACGTACGCTCACCCTAAACCGTTGTCATACCCTAACCTGTACCCTAAACCGTACCCGTCCCCTAACCCTAACCCTAACCCTTACCCTAACCCTTACCCGAAACCTTACCCTCACCCGTCCCCTAATCCTAACCCGTACGCTAACACTAACCCGTACCCTAACACGATCGCTCACATTAAACCGATGTCGTACCCTAACCTGTACCCTAAACCGTCCCCGTCCCCGTCCCCTAACCCTAAACCTAACCCTAACCCTAACCCTTACCCGAAGCCTTACCCTCACCCGTCCCCTAATCCTAACCCGTACGCTAACACTAACCCGTACCCTTACACGTACGTTCACCCTAAGCCGTTGTCGTACACTAACCTGTACCCTAAACCGTTCCCGTCCCCGTCCCCTAACCCTAACCCTAACCCTAACCCTAACCCTTACCCGAAGCCTTACCCTCACCCGTCCCCTAATCCTAACCCGTACGCTAACACTAACCCGTACCCGAACACGTACGCTCACCCTAAACCGTTGTCGTACCCTAACCTGTACCCTAAACTGTCCCCGTCCCCTAACCCTAACCCTAACCCTAACCCTAACCCTAACCCTTACCCGAAGCCTTACACTCACCCGTCCCCTAATCCTAACCCGTACGCTAACACTAACCCATACCCTAACACGTACGCTCACCCTAAACCGTTGTCGTACCCTAACCTGTACCCTAAACCGTCCCGGTCCCCTAACCCTAACCCTAACCCTAACCCTTACCCGAAGCCTTACCCTCACCCGTCCCCTAATCCTAACCCGTACGCTAACACTAACCCGTACCCTAACACGTACGCTCACCCTAAACCGTTGACGTACCCTAACCTGTACCCTAAACCGTCCCCGTCCCCTAACCCTAACCCTAACCCTAACCCTAACACTTACCCGAAGCCTTACCCTCACCCGTCCCCTAATCCTAACCCGTACGCTAACACTAACCCGTACCCTAACACGTACGCTCATCCTAAACCGTTGTCGTACCCTAACCTGTACCCTAAACCGTCCCCGTCCCCGTCCCCTAACCCTAAACCTAACCCTAACCCTAACCCTTACCCGAAGCCTTACACTCACCCGTCCCCTAATCCTAAACCGTACGCTAACACTAACCCGTACCCTAACACGAATGCTCACCCTAAACCGTTGTCGTACCCTAACCTGTACCCTAAACCGTCCCGGTCCCCTAACCCTAACCCTAACCCTAACCCTAACCCTAACACTTTCCCGAAGCCTTACCCTCACCCATCCCCTAATCCTAACCCGTACGCTAACAATAACACGTACCCTAACACATACGCTCACCCTAAACCGTTGTCGTACCCTAACCTGTACCCTAAACCGTCCCTGTCCCCTAAAGCTAACCCTAAACCTAAACCTAACCCTTACCCGAAGCCTTACCCTCACCCGTCCCCTAATCCTAACCCGTACGCTAACACTAACCCGTACCCTAACACGTACCCTCACCCTAAACCGTTGTCGTACCCTAACCTGTACCCTAAACCGTCCCCGTCCCCTAACCATAACCCTAACCCTAACCCTAACCTTAACCATAACCCTTACCGGAAGCCTTACCCTCACCCGTCCCCTAATTCTAACCCCTATGCTAACACTAACCCATGCCCTAACACGTACGCTCACCCTAAAACGTTGTCGTACCCTAACCTGTACCCTAAACCGTCCCCGTCCCCTAACCCTAACCCTAACCCTAACCCTAAACCTAACCCTTACCCGAGGCCTTACCCTCACCCGTCCCCTAATCCTAACCCGTACGCTAACACTAACCCGTACCCTAACACGTACGCTCACCCTAAACCATTGTCGTACCCTAACCTGTACACTAAACCTTCCCTGTCCCCTTACCCTAACCCTAACCTTAACCCTAGCCCTAACCCTTACATGAAGCCTTACACTCACCCGTCCCCGAATCCTAACCCGTACGCTAACACTAACCCATAACCTAACACGTAAGCTCACGCTAAACCGTTGTTGTGCCCTAACCTGTACCCTAAACCACCCCATCCCCTAACCCTAACCCTAAACCTAACCCTAACCTTAACCCTTACCCAAAGCCTTACCCTCACCTGTCCCCTAATCCTGACCCATACGCTAACACTAACCTGTACCCTAACACGTACGCTCACCCTAAACCGTTGTCGTACCCTAACCTGTACGCTAAACCATCCCCGTCCCCGTCCCCGTCCCCTAACCCTACCCCTAACCCTTACCCGAAGCCTTACCCTCACCCGTCCCCTAATCCTAACCCGTACGCTAACACTAACACGTACCCTAACATGTACGCTCACCCTAAACCGTTGTCGTACCCTAACCTGTACCCTAAACCGTCCCCGTCCCCTAACCCTAACCCTAACCCTAACCCTTACCCGAAGCCTTACCCTCACCCGTCCCCTAATCCTAACCCGTACGCTAACACTAAATCATACCCTAACACGTACGCTCACCCTAAACCGTTGTCGTACCCTAACCTGTACCCTAAACCGTCCCCATTCCCTAACCTTACCCCTAACCCTAACCCTAACCCTAACCCTAACCCTTACCCGAAGCCTTACCCTCACCCGTCCCCTAATCCTAACCCGTACGCTAACACTAACCCGTACCCTAACACGTACGCTCACCCTAAACCGATGTCGTACCCTAACCTGTACCCTAAACCGTCCCCGTCCCCGTCCCCTAACCCTAAACCTAACCCTAACCCTAACCCTTACCCGAAGCCTTACCCTCACCCGTCCCCTAATCCTAACCCGTACGCTAACACTAACCCGTACCCTTACACGTACGTTCACCCTAAGCCGTTGTCGTACACTAACCTGTACCCTAAACCGTTCCCGTCCCCGTCCCCTAACCCTAACCCTAACCCTAACCCTAACCCTTACCCGAAGCCTTACCCTCACCCGTCCCCTAATCCTAACCCGTACGCTAACACTAACCCGTACCCTAACACGTACGCTCACCCTAAACCGTTGTCGTACCCTAACCTGTACCCTAAACTGTCCCCGTCCCCTAACCCTAACCCTAACCCTAACCCTAACCCTAACCCTTACCCGAAGCCTTACACTCACCCGTCCCCTAATCCTAACCCGTACGCTAACACTAACCCATACCCTAACACGTACGCTCACCCTAAACCGTTGTCGTACCCTAACCTGTACCCTAAACCGTCCCGGTCCCCTAACCCTAACCCTAACCCTAACCCTTACCCGAAGCCTTACCCTCACCCGTCCCCTAATCCTAACCCGTACGCTAACACTAACCCGTACCCTAACACGTACGCTCACCCTAAACCGTTGACGTACCCTAACCTGTACCCTAAACCGTCCCCGTCCCCTAACCCTAACCCTAACCCTAACCCTAACACTTACCCGAAGCCTTACCCTCACCCGTCCCCTAATCCTAACCCGTACGCTAACACTAACCCGTACCCTAACACGTACGCTCATCCTAAACCGTTGTCGTACCCTAACCTGTACCCTAAACCGTCCCCGTCCCCGTCCCCTAACCCTAAACCTAACCCTAACCCCAACCCTTACCCGAAGCCTTACCCTCACCCGTCCCCTAATCCTAAACCGTACGCTAACACTAACCCGTACCCTAACACGTATGCTCACCCTAAACCGTTGTCGTACCCTAACCTGTACCCTAAACCGTCCCGGTCCCCTAACCCTAACCCTAACCCTAACCCTAACCCTAACACTTACCCGAAGCCTTACCCTCACCCATCCCCTAATCCTAACCCGTACGCTAACAATAACACGTACCCTAACACATACGCTCACCCTAAACCGTTGTCGTACCCTAACCTGTACCCTAAACCGTCCCTGTCCCCTAAAGCTAACCCTAAACCTAAACCTAACCCTTACCCGAAGCCTTACCCTCACCCGTCCCCTAATCCTAACCCGTACGCTAACACTAACCCGTACCCTAACACGTACCCTCACCCTAAACCGTTGTCGTACCCTAACCTGTACCCTAAACCGGCCCCGTCCCCTAACCCTAACCCTAACCCTAACCCTTACCCGAAGCCTTACCCTCACCCGTCCCCGAATCCTAACCCATACGCTAACACTAACCCGTACCCTAACACGTATGCTCACCCTAAACCGTTGTCGTACCCTAACCTGTACCCTAAACCGTCCCCGCCCCCTAACCCTAACCCTAACCCTAACCCTAACCCTTACCCGAAGCCTTACCCTCACCCGTCCCCTAATCCTAACCCGTACGCTAACACTAACCCGTACCATAACACGTACGCTCACCCTAAACCGTTGTCGTACCATAACCTGTACCCTAAACCGTCCCCGTCCCCTAACCATAACCCTAACCCTAACCCTAACCTTAACCCTAACCCTTACCCGAAGCCTTACCCTCACCCGTCCCCTAATTCTAACCCCTATGCTAACACTAACCCATGCCCTAACACGTACGCTCACCCTAAAACGTTGTCGTACCCTAACCTGTACCCTAAACCGTCACCGTCCCCTAACCCTAACCCTAACCCTAACCCTAAACCTAACCCTTACCCGAGGCCTTACCCTCACCCGTCCCCTAATCCTAACCCGTACGCTAACACTAACCCGTACCCTAACACGTACGCTCACCCTAAACCATTGTCGTACCCTAACCTGTACACTAAACCTTCCCTGTCCCCTTACCCTAACCCTAATCTTAACCCTAGCCCTAACCCTTACATGAAGCCTTACACTCACCCGTCCCCTAATCCTAACCCGTACGCTAACACTAACCCATAACCTAACACGTAAGCTCACCCTAAACCGTTGTTGTGCCCTAACCTGTACCCTAAACCACCCCATCCCCTAACCCTAACCCTAAACCTAACCCTAACCTTAACCCTTACCCAAAGCCTTACCCTCACCTGTCCCCTAATCCTGACCCATACGCTAACACTAACCTGTACCCTAACACGTACGCTCACCCTAAACCGTTGTCGTACCCTAACCTGTACGCTAAACCATCCCCGTCCCCGTCCCCGTCCCCTAACCCTAACCCTAACCCTTACCCGAAGCCTTACCCTCACCCGTCCCCTAATCCTAACCCGTACGCTAACACTAACACGTAACCTAACATGTACGCTCACCCTAAACCGTTGTCGTACCCTAACCTGTACCCTAAACCGTCCCCGTCCCCTAACCCTAACCCTAACCCTAACCCTTACCCGAAGCCTTACCCTCACCCGTCCCCTAATCCTAACCCGTACGCTAACACTAAACCATACCCTAACACGTACGCTCACCCTAAACCGTTGTCGTACCCTAACCTGTACCCTAAACCGTCCCCATTCCCTAAACTTACCCCTAACCCTAACCCTAACCCTAACCCTAACCCTTTCCCGAAGCCTTACGCTCACCCGTCCCCTAATCCTAACCCGTACGCCAACACTAACCCGTACCCTAACACGTACGCTCACCCTAAACCGTTGTCGTACCCTAAACTGTATCCTAAACCGTCCCCGTCCCCTAACCCTAACCCTAACCCTAACCCTAACCCTAACCCTTACCCGAAGCTTTACCCTCACCCGTCCCCTAATCCTAACCCGTACGCTCACACTAACCCGTACCCTAACACGTACGCTCACCCTAAACCGTTGTCGTACCCTACCCTGTACCCTAAACCGTCCCCGTCCCCTAACCCTAACCCTAAACCTAACCCTAACCCTAACCCTTACCCAAAGCCTTACCCTCACCCGTCCCCTAATCCTAACCCGTACGCTAACTCTAACCAGTACCCTAACACGTACGCTCACCCTAAACCGTTGTCATACCCTAACCTCTACCCTAAACCGTCCCCGTCCCCTAACCCTAAACCTAACCCTAACGCCAACCCTAACCCTTACCCGAAGCCTTACCCTCACCCCTCCCCTAATCCTAGCCCGTACGCTAACACTAACCCATACCCTAACACGTACGCTCACCGTAAACCGTTGTCGTACCCTAACCTGTACCCTAAACCGTCCCCGTCCCCTAACCCTAACCCTAACCCTAACCCTAACCCTTACCCGAAGCCTTACACTCACCCGTCACCTAATCCTAACCCGTACGCTAACACTAACCCGTACCCTAACACGTACGCTCACCCTAAACCGTTGTCGTACCCTAACCTATACCCTAAACCGTCCCCGTCCCCGTCACCTAACCCTAACCCTAACCCTAACCCTAACCCTTACCCGAAGCCTTACCCTCACCCGTCCCCTAATCCTAACCCGTACGCTAACACTAACCCGTACCCTAACACGTACGCTCATCCTAAACCGTTGTCGTACCATAACCTGTACCCTAAACCGTCCCCGTCCCCGTCCCCTAACCCTAACCCTAACCCTAACCCTAACCCTAACCCTTACCCGAAGCCTTACCCTCACCCGTCCCCTAATCCTAACCCGTACGCTAACACTAACCCGTACCCTAACACGTACGCTCACCCTAAACTGTTGTCGTACCCTAACCTGTACCCTAAACCGTCCCCGTCCCCTAACCCTAACCCTAACCCTAACCCTAACCCTTACCCGAATCCTTACCCTCACCCGTCCCCTAATCCTAACCCGTACGCAAACACTAACCCGTACCCTAACACGTACGCTCAACCTAACCCGTTGTCATACCCTAACCTGTACACTAAACCGTCCCCTAACCCTAACCCTAACCCTAACCCTAACCCTAACCCTTACCCGAAGCCTTACCCTCACCCGTCCCCTAATCCTAACCCGTACGCTAACACTAACCCGTACCCTAACACGTACGCTCACCCTAATCCATTGTCGAAACCTAACCTGTAACCTAAACCGTTCCCGTCCCATAACCCTAACCCTAACCCTAACCCTAACCCTAACCCTTACCCGAAGCCTTACCCTCACCCGTCCCCTAAACCTAACCCGTACGCTAACACTAACCCGTACCCTAACACGTACGCTCACCCTAAACCGTTGTCGTACACTAACCTGTACCCTAAACCGTTCCAGTCCCCATCCCCTAACCCTAACCCTAACCCTAACCCTAACCCTTACCCGAAGCGTTAACCTCACCCGTCCCCTAATCCTAACCCGTACGCTAACACTAACCCGTACCCTAACACGTACGCTCACCCTAAACCGTTGTCGTACCATATCCTGTACCCTAAACCGTCCCCGTCCCCTAACCCTAACCCTAACCCTAACCCTTACCCGAAGCCTTACCCTCACCCGTCCCCTAATCCTAACCCGTACGCTTACACTAACCCATACCCTAACACCTATGCTCACCCTAAACTGTTGTCGTACCCTAACCTGTACCCTAAACCGTCCCCGTCCACTAACCCTAACCCTAACACTAACCCTAACTCTTACCCGAAGCCTTACACTCACACGTCCCCTAATCCTAACCCGTACGCTAACACTAACCCGTACCCTAACACGTACACTCACCCTAAACCTTTGTCGTACCCTAACCTGTACCCTAAACCGTCCCCGTCCCCGTCCCCTAACCCTAACCCTAACCCTAACCCTAACCCAAAGCCTTACCCTCACCCGTCCCCTAATCCTAAACCGTACGCTAACACTAATCCGTACCCTAACACGTACGCTCACCCTAAACCGTTGTCATACACTCACCTGTACCCTAAACCGTCCCTGTCCCCTAACCCTAACCCTAACCCTAACCCTAACCCTTACCCGAAGCCTTACTCTCACCCGTCCCCTAATCCTAACCCGTACGCTAACACTAACCCGTACCCTAACACGTACGCTCACCCTAAACCGTTATCGTACCCTAACCTGTACCCTAAACTGTCCCCGTCCCCTAACCCTAACCCTAACCCTAACCCTAACCCTTACCCGAAGCCTTACCCTCACCCGTCCCCTAATCCTAACCCGTACGCTAACACTAACCAGTACCCTAACACGTACGCTCACCCTAAACCTTTGTCGTACCGTAACCGGTACCCTAAACCGTCCCGGTCCCCTAACCATAACCCTAACCCTAACCCTTACCCGAAGCCTTACCCTCACCCGTCCCCTAATCCTAACCCGTACGCTAACACTAACCCGTACCCTAACACGTACGCTCACCCTAAACTGTTGTCGTACCCTAACCTGTACCCTAAACCGTCCCCGTCCCCTAACCCTAACCCTAACCCTAACCCTAACCCTAACCCTTACCCGAAGCCTTACCCTCACCCGTCCCCTAATCCTAACCCGTACGCTAACACAAACCCGTACCCTAACACGTACGCTCACCCTAAACCGTTGTCGTACCCTAACCTGTACCCTAAACCGTCCCCGTCCCCGTCCCCTAACCCTAAACCTAACCCTAACCCTAACCCTTACCCGAAGCCTTACCCTCTCCCGTCCCCTAATCCTAACCCGTATGCTAACACTAACCCGTACCCTTACACGTACGCTCACCCGAAACCGTTGTCGTACTCTAACCTGTACCCTAAACCGTCCCCGTCCCCTAACCCGAACCCTAACCGTAACCCTAACCCTAACCCTTACCCGAAGCCTTACCCTCACCCGTCCCCTAATCCTAACCCGTACGCTAACACTAACCCATACCCTAACACGTACGCTCAACCTAAACCGTTGTCGTACCCTAACCTGTACCCTAAACCGTCCCGGTCCCCTAACCCTAACCCTAACACTAACCCTAACCCTAACCCTTACCCGAAGCCTTACCCTCACCCGTCCCATAATCCTAACCCGTACGCTAACACTAACCCGTACCCTAACACGTACGCTCACCCTAAATCGTTGTCGTACCCTAAACTGTACCCTAAACCGTCCCCGTCCCCTAACCCTAACCCTAACCCTAACCCTTACCCGAAGCCTTACCCTCACCCGTCCCCTATTCCTAACCCGTACGCTAACACTAACCCATACCCTAACACGTACGCTCACCCTAAACCGTTGTCGTAACCTAACCTGTACCCTAAACCGTCCCCGTCCCCGTCCCCTAACCCTAACCCTAACCCTAACAATAACCCTTACCCGAAGCCTTACCCTCACCCGTCCCCTAATCCTAACCCGTACGCTAACACTAACCCGTACCCTAACACGTACGCTCACCCGAAACCGTTGTCGTACCCTAACATGTACCCTAAACCGTCCCCGTCCCCTAACCCTAACCCTAACACTAACCCTAGCCCTAACCCTTACCCGAAGCCTTACCCTCACCCGTCCCCTAATCCTAACCCGTACGCTAACACTAACCCGTACCCTAACACGTACGCTCACCCTAAAACGTTGTTGTACCCTAACCTGTACCCTAAACCGTCCCCGTCCTTTAACCCTAACCCTAACCCTAACCCTAACCCTAACCCTTACCCGAAGCCTTACCCTCACCCGTCCCCTAATCCTAACCCGTACGCTAACACTAACCCGTACCCTAACACGTACGCTCACCCTAAACCGTTGTCGTAACCTAACCTGTACCCTAAACCGTCCCCGTCCCCGTCCCCTAACCCTAACCCTAACCCTAACACTAACACTTACCCGAAGCCTTACCCTCATCCGTCCCCTAATCCTAACCCGTACGCTAACACTAACCCGTACCCTAACACGTACGCTCACCCGAAACCGTTGTCGTACCCTAACCTGTACCCTAAACCGTCCCCGTCCCCTAACCCTAACCCTAACACTAACCCTAACACTAAGCCTTACCCGAAGCCTTACCCTCACCCGTCCCCTAATCCTAACCCGTACGCTAACACTAACCCGTTCACTAACACGTACACTCACCTTAAACCGTTGACGTACCCTAAGCTGTACCCTAAAGCGTCCCCATCCCCTATCCCTAACCCTAACCCTAACCCTTACCCGAAGCCTTACCGTCACCCGTCCCCTAATCCTAACCCGTACGCTAACACTAACCCGTACCCTAACACGTACGCTCACCCTAAACCGTTGTCGTAACCTAACCTGTACCCTAAACCGTCCCCGTCCCCGTCACCTAACACTAACCCTAACCCTAACACTAACCCTTACCCGAAGCCTTACACTCACCCGTCCCCTAATCCTAACCCGTACGCTAACACTAACCCGTACCCTAACACGTACGCTCACCCGAAACCGTTGTCGTACCCTAACCTGTACCCTAAACCGTCCACGTCCCCTAACGCTAACCCTAACCCTAACCCTAAATCTAACCCTTACCCGAAGCCTTACCCTAACCCGTCCCCTAATCCTAACCCGTACGCTAACACTAACCCGTACCCTAACACGTACGCTCACCCTAAACCGTTGTCGTACCCTAAGCTGTACCCTAAACCGTCCCCGTCCCCTAACCCTAACCCTAACCCTAACCCTTACCCGAAGCCTTACCCTCACCCGTCCCCTAATCCTAACCCGTACGCTAACACTAACCCGTACCCTAACACGTACGCTCATCCTAAACCGTTATCGTACCCTAACCTGTACCCTAAACCGTCCCCGTCCCCGTCCCCTAACCCTAACCCTAACCCTAACCCTAACCCTTACCCGAAGCCTTACCCTCACCCGTCCCCTAATCCTAACCCATACGCTAACACTAACCCGTACCCTAACACGTACGCTCATCCTAAACCGTTGTCGTACCATAACCTGTACCCTAAACCGTCCCCGTCCCCGTCCCCTAACCCTAACCCTAACCCTAACCCTAACACTTACCCGAAACCTTACCCTCACCCGTCCCCTAATCCTAACCCGTACGCCAACACTAACCCGTACCCTAACACGTACGCTCACCCTAAACCTTTGTCGTACCCTAAACTGTACCCTAAACCGTCCCCGTCCCCTAACCCTAACCCTAACCCTAACCCTAACCCTTACCCGAATCCTTACCCTCACCCGTCCCTTAATCCTAACCCGTACGCAAACACTAACCCATACCCTAACACGTACGCTCAACCTAACCCGTTGTCATACCCTAACCTGTACACTAAACCGTCCCCTAACCCTAACCCTAACCCTAACCCTAACCCTAACCCTTACCCGAAGCCTTACTCTCACCCGTCCCCTAATCCTAACCCGTACGCTAACACTAACCCGTACCCTAACACGTACGCTCACCCTAATCCATTGTCGAAACCTAACCTGTACCCTAAACCGTTCCCGTCCCATAACCCTAACCCTAACCCTAACCCTAACCCTTACCCGAAGCCTTAACCTCACCCGTCCCCTAATCCTAACCCGTACGCTAACACTAAACCGTACCCTAACACGTACGCTCACCCTAAACCGTTGTCGTACCATAAACTGTACCCTAAACCGTCCCCGTCCCCTAACCCTTACCCTAACCCTAACCCTTACCCGAAGCCTTACCCTCACCCGTCCCCTAATCCTAACCCGTACGCTAACACTAATCTGTACCCTAACACCTATGCTCACCCTAAACTGTTGTCGTACCCTAACCTGTACCCTAAACCTTCCCCGTCCCGTAACCCTAACCCTAACACTAACCCTAACCCTTACCCGAAGCCTTACACTCACACGTCCCCTAATCCTAACCCGTACGCTAACACTAACCCGTACCCTAACACGTACACTCACCCTAAACCGTTGTCGTACCCTAACCTGTACCCTAAACCGTCCCCGTCCCCGTCCCCTAACCCTAACCCTAACCCTAAACCTAACCCTAACCCAAAGCCTTACCCTCACCCGTCCACTAATCCTAAACCGTACACTAACACTAATCCGTACCCTACCACGTACGCTCACCCTAAACCGTTGTCATACCCTAACCTGTACCCTAAACCGTCCCCGTCCCCTAACCCTAACCCTAACCCTAACCCTAACCCTTACCCGAAGCCTTACCCTCACCCGTCCCCTAATCCTAACCCGTACGCTAACACTAACCCGTACCCTAACATGTACGCTCACCCTAAACCGTTGTCGTACCCTAACCTGTACCCTAAACTGTCCCCGTCCCCTAACCCTAACCCTAACCCTAACCCTTACCCGAAGCCTTACCCTCACCCGTCGCCTAATCCTAACCCGTACGCTAACACTAACCCGTACCCTAACACGTACGCTCACCCTAAACCGTTGTCGTACCGTAACCGGTACCCTAAACCGTCCCGGTCCCCTAACCATAACCCTAACCCTAAACCTTACCCGAAGCCTTACCCTCACCCGTCCCCTAATCCTAACCCGTACGCTAACACTAACCCGTACCCTAACACGTACGCTCACCCTAAACCGTTGTCGTACACTAACCTGTACCCTAAGCCGTCCCCGTCCCCTAACCCTAACCCTAACCCTAACCCTAACCCTTACCCGAAGCCTTACCCTCACCCGTCCCCTAATCCTAACCCGTACTCTAACACTAACCAGTACCCTAACACGTACGCTCACCCTAAACCGTTATCGTACCCTAACCTGTACCCTAAACCGTCCCCGTCCCCGTCCCCGTCCCCTAACCCTAACCCTAACCCTAACCCTTACCCGAAGCCTTACCCTCACCCGTCCCCTAATCCTAACCCGTACGCCAACACTAACCCGTACCCTAACACGTACGCTCACCCTAAACCGTTGTCGTACCCTAACCTGTACCCTAAACCGTCCCCGTCCCCGTCCCCAAACCCTAACCCTAACCCTAACCCTAACCCTTACCCGAAACCTTACCCTCACCCGTCCCCTAATCCTAACCCATACGCTAACACTAACCCGTACCCTAACACGTACGCTCACCCTAAACCGTTGTCGTACCATAACCTGTACCCTAAACCGTCCCCGTCCCCGTCCCCTAACCCTAACCCTAACCCTAACCCTAACCCTAACCCTTACCCGAAGCCTTAACCTCACCCGTCCCCTAATCCTAACCCGTACGCTAACAGTAACCCGTACCCTAACACGTACGCTCACCCTAAACCGTTGTCGTACACTAACCTGTACCCTAAACCGTCCCCGTCCCCTAACCCTAACCCTAACCCTAACCCTAACCCTAACCCTTACCCGAAGCCTTACCCTCACCCGTACCCTAATCCTAACCCGTACGCTAACACTAACCCGTACCCTAACACGTACGCTCACCCTAAACCGTTGTCGTACCCTAACCTGTACCCTAAACCGTCCCCGTCCCCTAACCCTAACCCTAACCCTAACCCTAACCCTAACACTTACCCGAAGCCTTACCCTCACCCGTCCCCTAATCCTAACCCGTACGCTAACACTAACACAAACCCTAACACGTAAGCTCACCCTAAACTGTTGTCGTACCCTAACCTGTACCCTAAACCGTCCCCGTCCCCTAACCCTAACCCTAACCCTAACCCTAACCTTAACACTTACCCAAAGCCTTACCCTCACCCGTCCCCTAATCCTGACCCATACGCTAACACTAACCCGTACCCTAACACGTACGCTCACCCTAAACCGTTGTCGTACCCTAACCTGTACCTTAAACCATCCCCGTCGCCGTCCCCGTCCACTTACCCTAACCCTAACCCTAACCCTTACCCGAAGCCTTACCCTCACCCGTCCCCTAATCCTAACCCGTACGCTTACACTAACCCGTACCCTAACACGTACGCTCACCCTAAACAGTTGTCGTACCCTAACCTGTACCCTAAACCGTCCCCGTCCCCTAACCCTAAACCTAACCCTAACCCTAAACCTATCCCTTACCTGAAGCCTTACCCTCACCCGTCCCCTAATCCTAACCCGTACGCTAACACTAACCCGTACCCTAACACGTACGCTCACCCTAAACCGTTGTCGTACCCTAACCTGTACCCTAAACCGTCCCCATTCCCTAACCCTAACCCTAACCCTAACCCTAACCCTAACACTTACCCGAAGCCTTACCCTCACCCGTCCCCTAATCCTAACCCGTACGCTAACACTAACCCAAACCCGAACACGTAAGCTCACCCTAAACCGTTGTCGTACCCTTACCTGTACCCTAAACCGTCCCCGTCCCCTAACCCTAACCCTAACCCTAACCCTTGCCCGAAGCCTTACCCTCACCCGTCCACTAATCCTAAACCGTTCGCTAACTCTAACCCGTACCCTAACACGTACGCTCACCCTAAACCGTTGTCGTACGCTAACCTGTACCCTAAACCGTCCCCTTCCCCTAACCCTAACCCTAACCCTAACCCTAACCCTAACACTTACCCGAAGCCTTACCCTCACCCGTCTCCTAATCCTAACCCGTACGCTAACACTAACCCGTACCCTAACACGTACGCTCACCCTAAACCGTTGTCGTACCCTAACCTGTACCCTAAACCGTCCCCGTCCCCTAAAGCTAACCCTATCCCTAACCATAACCCTTACCCGAAGCCTTACCCTCACCCGTCCCCTAATCCTAACCCGTACGCTAACATTAACCCGTACCCTAACACGTACGCTCACCCTAAACCGTTGTCGTACCCTAACCTGTACCCTAAACCGTCCCCGCCCGCTAACCCTAACCCTAGCCCTAACCCTAACCCTTACCCGAAGCCTTACCCTCACCCGTCCCCTAATCCTAACCCGTACGCTAACACTAACCCGTACCATAGCACGTACGCTCACCCTAAACCATTGTCGTACCCTAACCTGTACCCTAAACCGTCCCCGTCCCCTAACAATAACCCTAACCCTAACCCTAACCTTAACCCTAACCCTTACCCGAAGCCTTACCCTCACCCGTCCCCTAATCCTAACCCGTACGCTAACACTAACCCATACCCTAACACGTACGCTCACCCTAAACCGTTGTCGTACCCTAACCTGTACCCTAAACCGTCCCCGTCCCCTAACACTAACCCTAACCCTAACCCTAACCCTAACCCTTACCCGAGGCCTTACCCTCACCCGTCCCCTAATCCTATCCCGTACGCTAACACTAACCCATACCCTAACACGTACGCTCACCCTAAACCGTTGTCGTACCCTAACCTGTACCCTAAACCGTCCCCGTCCCCTAACCCTAACCCTAACCCTAACCCTAACCCTAACCCTTACCCAAAGCCTTAGCCTCACCCGTCCCCTAATCCTAAACTGTACGCTAACACTAACCCGTACCCTAACACGAACGCTCATCCTAAACCGTTGTCGTACCATAACCTGTAACCTAAATCGTCCCCGTCCCCTAACCCTAACCCTAACTCTAACCCTAACCCTAACCCTAACCCTTACCCGAAGCCTTACCCTCACCCGTCCCCTAATCCTAACCCGTACGCTAACACTAACCCGTACCCTAACACGTACGCTCACCCTAAACCGTTGTCGTAACCTAAACCGTCCCCGTCCCCGTCCCCAGCCCTAACCCTAACCCTAACCCTAACCCGAAGCCTTACACTCACCCGTCCCCTAATCCTAACCCGTACGCTAACACTTACCCGTACCCTAACACGTACGCTCACCCTAAACCGTTGTCATACCCTAACCTGTACCCTAAACCGTCCCCGTCCCCTAACCCTAACCCTAACCCTTACCCTAACCCTTACCCGAAACCTTACCCTCACCCGTCCCCTAATCCTAACCCGTACGCTAACACTAACCCGTACCCTAACACGTACGCTCACCCTAAACCGATGTCGTACCCTAACCTGTACCCTAAACCGTCCCCGTCCCCGTCCCCTAACCCTAAACCTAACCCTAACCCTAACCCTTACCCGAAGCCTTACCCTCACCCGTCCCCTAATCCTAACCCGTACGCTAACACTAACCCGTACCCTAACACGTACGCTCACCCTAAGCCGTTGTCGTACACTAACCTGTACCCTAAACCGTTCCCGTCCCCGTCCCCTAACCCTAACCCTAACCCTAACCCTAACCCTTACCCGAAGCCTTACCCTCACCCGTCCCCTAATCCTAACCCGTACGCTAACACTAACCCGTACCCTAACACGTACGCTCACCCTAAACCGTTGTCGTACCCTAACCTGTACCCTAAACTGTCCCCGTCCCCTAACCCTAACCCTAACCCTAACCCTAACCCTAACCCTTACCCGAAGCCTTACACTCACCCGTCCCCTAATCCTAACCCGTACGCTAACACTAACCCATACCCTAACACGTACGCTCACCCTAAACCGTTGTCGTACCCTAACCTGTACCCTAAACCGTCCCGGTCCCCTAACCCTAACCCTAACCCTAACCCTTACCCGAAGCCTTACCCTCACCCGTCCCCTAGTCCTAACCCTTACGCTAACACTAACCCGTACCCTAACACGTACGCTCACCCTAAAGCGTTGACGTACCCTAACCTGTACCCTAAACCGTCCCCGTCCCCTAACCCTAACCCTAACCCTAACCCTAACACTTACCCGAAGCCTTACCCTCACCCGTCCCCTAATCCTAACCCGTACGCTAACACTAACCCGTACCCTAACACGTACGCTCATCCTAAACCGTTGTCGTACCCTAACCTGTACCCTAAACCGTCCCCGTCCCCGTCCCCTAACCCTAAACCTAACCCTAACCCTAACCCTTACCCGAAGCCTTACCCTCACCCGTCCCCTAATCCTAAGCCGTACGCTAACACTAACCCGTACCCTAACACGTATGCTCACCCTAAACCGTTGTCGTACCCTAACCTGTACCCTAAACTGTCCCGGTCCCCTAACCCTAACCCTAACCCTAACCCTAACCCTAACACTTACCCGAAGCCTTACACTCACCCATCCCCTAATCCTAACCCGTACGCTAACACTAACACGTACCCTAACACATACGCTCACCCTAAACCGTTGTCGTACCCTAACCTGTACCCTAAACCGTCCCTGTCCCCTAAAGCTAACCCTAACCCTAAACCTAACCCTTACCCGAAGCCTTACCCTCACCCGTCCCCTAATCCTAACCCGTACGCTAACTCTAACCCGTACCCTAACACGTACCCTCACCCTAAACCGTTGTCGTACCCTAACCTGTACCCTAAACCGGCCCCGTCCCCTAACCCTAACCCTATCCCTAACCCTTACCCGAAGCCTTACCCTCACCCGTCCCCGAATCCTAACCCATACGCTAACACTAACCCGTACCCTAACACGTATGCTCACCCTAAACCGTTGTCGTACCCTAACCTGTACCCTAAACCGTCCCCGCCCCCTAACCCTAACCCTAACCCTAACCCTAACCCTTACCCGAAGCCTTACCCTCACCCGTCCCCTAATCCTAACCCGTACGCTAACACTAACCCGTACCATAACACGTACGCTCACCCTAAACCGTTGTCGTACACTAACCTGTACCCTAAACTGTCCCCGTCCCCTAACCATAACCCTAACCCTAACCCTAACCTTAACCCTAACCCTTACCCGAAGCCTTACCCTCACCCGTCCCCTAATTCTAACCCGTATGCTAACACTAACCCATGCCCTAACACGTACGCTCACCCTAAACCGTTGTCGTACCCTAACCTGTACCCTAAACCGTCCCCGTCCCCTAACCCTAACCCTAACCCTAACCCTAAACCTAACCCTTACCCGAGGCCTTACCCTCACCCGTCCCATAATCCTAACCCGTACGCTAACACTAACCCGTACCCTAACACGTACGCTCACCCTAAACCATTGTCGTACCCTAACCTGTACCCTAAACCTTCCCTGTCCCCTTACCCTAACCCTAACCTTAACCCTAGCCCTAACCCTTACATGAAGCCTTACACTCACCCGTCCCCTAATCCTAACCCGTACGCTAACACTAACCCATAACCTAACACGTAAGCTGAACCTAAACCGTTGTTGTACCCTAACCTGTACCCTAAACCACCCCATCCCCTAACCCTAACCCTAAACCTAACCCTAACCTTAACCCTTACCCAAAGCCTTACCCTCACCTGTCCCCTAATCCTGACCCATACGCTAACACTAACCCGTACCCTAACACGTACGCTCACCCTAAACCGTTGTCGTACCCTAACCTGTACGCTAAACCATCCCCGTCCCCGTCCCCGTCCCCTAACCCTAACCCTAACCCTTACCCGAAGCCTTACCCTCACCCGTCCCCTAATCCTAACCCGTACGCTAACACTAACACGTACCCTAACATGTACGCTCACCCTAAACCGTTGTCGTACCCTAACCTGTACCCTAAACCGTCCCCGTCCCCTAACCCTAACCCTAACCCTAACCCTTACCCGAAGCCTTACCCTCACCCGTCCCCTAATCCTAACCCGTACGCTAACACTAAACCATACCCTAACACGTACGCTCACCCTAAACCGTTGTCGTACCCTAACCTGTACCCTAAACCGTCCCCGTCCCCGTCCCCTAACCCTAACCCTAACCCTAACCCTAACCCTAACCCTTACCCGAAGCCTTACACTCACCCGTCCCCTAATCCTAACCCGTACGCTAACACTAACCCGTACCCTAACACGTACGCTCACCCTAAACGGTTGTCGTACCCTAATCTGTACCCTAAACCGTCCCCGTCCCCTAACCCTAACCCTAACCCTAACCCTAACCCTTTCCCGAAGCCTTACCCTCACCCGTCCCCTAATCGTAACCCGTACGCTAACACTAACCCGTACCCTAACACATACGCTCACCCTAAACAGTTGTCGTACCATAACATGTATCCTAAACCGTCCCCGTCCCCTAACCCTAACCCTAACCCTAACCCTAACCCTAACCCTAACCCTTACCCGAAGCCTTACCCTCACCCGTCCCCTAAACCTAACCCGTACGCTAAAACTAACCCGTACCCTAACACGTACGCTCACCCTAAACCGTTGTCGTACCCTAACCTGTACCGTAAACAGTCCCCGTCCCCTAACCCTAACCCTAACCCTAACCCTAACCTTAACCCTTACCCAAAGCCTTACCCTCACCCGTCCACTAATCCTAACCCGTACGCTAACACTAACCCGTACCCTAACACGTACGCTCACCCTAAACCATTGTCGTACCCTAACCTGCACCCTAAACCGTCCCCGTCCCCGTCCCCGTCCCCTAACCCTAACCCTAACCCTAACCCTTACCCGAAGCCTTACCCTCACCCGTCCCCTAATCCTAACCCGTACGCTAACACTAACCCGTACCCTAACACGTACGCTCACCCTAAACCGTTGTCGTACCCTAACCTGCACCCTAAACGGTCCCCGTCCCCTAACCCTAACCCTAACCCTAACCCTAACCTAACCCTTTCCCGAAGCCTTACCCTCACCCGTCCCCTAATCCTAACCCGTACGCTAACACTAACCCGTACCCTAACACGTACGCTCACCCTAAACCATTGTCGTACCCTAACGTGTACCCTAAACCGTCCCCGTCCCCTAACCCTAACCCTAACACTAACCCTTACCCGAAGCCTTACCCTCACCCGTCCCCTAACCCTAACCCGTACGCTAACACTATCCCGTACCCTAACACGTAAGCTCACCCTAAACCGTTGTCGTACCCTAACCTGTACCCTAAACCGTCCCCGTCCCCTAACCCTAACCCTAACCCTAACCCTAACCCTAACCCTTACCCGAAGCCTTACCCTCACCCGTCACCTAATCCTAACCCGTACGCTAACACTAACCCGTACCCTAACACGTACGCTCACCCTAAACCGCTGTCGTACCCTAACCTGTACCCTAAACCGTCCCGGTCCCCTAACACTAACCCTAACCCTAACCCTAACCCTAACCCTTACCCGAAGCCTTACCCTCACCCGTCCCCTAATCCTAACCCGTACGCTAACACTAACCCGTACCCTAACACGTACGCTCATGCTAAACCGTTGTCGTACCCTAACCTGTACCCTAAACCGTCCCCGTCCCCTAACCCTAACCCTAACCCTAACCCTAACCCTAACCCTTACCCGAAGCCTTAGCCTCACCCGTCCCCTAATCCTAACCCGTACGATAACACTAACCCGTACCCTAACACGTACGCTCACCCTAAACCGTTGTCGTACCCTAACCTCTACCCTAAACCGTCCCCGTCCCCGTCCCCTAACCCTAACCCTAACCCTAACCCTTACCCGAAGCCTTACCCTCACACGTCCCCTAATCCTACCCGTACGCTAACACTAACCCGTACCCTAACACGTACGCTCACCCTAAACCGTTGCCGTACCATAACCTGTACCCTAAACCGTCCCCGTCCCCTAACCCTAACCCTAACCCTAACCCTAACCCTAACCCTAACCCTTTCCCGAAGCCTTACCCTCACCCGTCCCCTAATCCTAACCCGTACGCTAATACTAACCCGTACCCTAACACGTACGCTCACCCTAAACCGTCGTCGTACGCTAACCTGTACCCTAAACCGTCCCCGTCCCCTAACCCTAACCCTAACCCTAACCCTAACCCTTACCCGAATCCTTACTCTCACCCGTCCCCTAATCCTAACCCGTACGCTAACACTAACCCGTACCCTAACACGTACGCTCACCCTAAACCGTTGTCGTACCCTAAACCGTCCCCATCCCCGTCCACGTCCCCTAACCCTAACCCTAACCCTAACCCTAACCCGAAGCCTTACCCTCACCCGTCCCCTAATCCTAACCCGTACGCTAACACTAACCCGTACCCTAACACGTACGCTCACCCTAAACCGTTGTCATACCCTAACCTGTACCCTAAACCGTCCCCGTCCCCTAACTCTAACCCTAACCCTGACCCTAACCCTTACCCGAAGCCTTACCCTCACCCGTCCCCTAATCCTAACCCGTACGCTAACACTAACCCGTACCCTAACACGTACGCTCACCCTAAACCGTTGTCGTACCCTAACCTGTACCCTAAACAGTCCCCGTCCCCGTCCCCTAACCCTAACCCTAACCCTAACCCTAACCCTTACCCGAAGCCTTACCCTCACCCGTCCCCTAATCCTAACCCGTACGCTAACACTAACCCGTACCCTAACACGTACCCTCACCCTAAACTGTTGTCGTACCCTAACCTGTACCCTAAACCTTCCCCGTCCCCTAACCCTAACCCCAACCCTAACCCTAACCCTAACCCTAACCCTTACTCGAAGCCTTACCCTCACCCGTACCCTAATCCTAACTCGTACGCTAACACTAACCCGTACCCTAACACGTACGCTCACCCTAAACCGTTGTCGTACACTAACCTGTACCCTAAACCGTCCCCGTCCCCTAACCCTAACCCTAACCTTAACCCTAACCCTAACCCTTACCCGAATCCTTACCCTCATCCGTCCCCTAATCCTAACCCGTACGCTAACACTAACCCGTACCCTAACACGTATGCTCACCCTAAACCGTTGTCGTACCCTAACCTGTACCCTAAACCGTCCCCGTCCCCTAACCCTAACCCTAACCCTAACCCGAACCCTAACCCTTACCCGAAGCCTTACCCTCACCCGTCCCCTAATCCTAACCTGTACGCCAACACTAACCCGTACCCTAACACGTACACTCACACTAAACCCTTGTCGTACCCTAACCTGTACCCTAAACCGTCCCCGTCCCCGTCCCATAACCCTAACCCTAACCCTAACCCTAACCCTTACCCGAAGCCTTACCCTCACACGTCCCCTAATCCTAACCCGTACGCTAACACTAACCCGTACCCTAACACGTACGCTCACCCTAAACCTTTTTCGTACCATAACCTGTACCCTAAACCGTCCCCGTACCCTAACCCTAACCCTAACCCTAACCCTAACCCTAAACCTAACCCTAACCCTTACCCGAAGCCTTACTCTCACCCGTCCCCTAATCCTAACCCGTACGCTAACACTAACCCGTACCCTAAAACGTACGCTCACCCTAAACCGTTGTCGTACCCTAAACCGTCCCCGTCCCCGTCCCCGTCCCCTAACCCTAACCCTAACCCTAACCGTAACCCGAAGCCTTACCCTCACCCGTCCCCTAATCCTAACCCGTACGCTAACACTAACCCGTACCCTAACACGTACGCTCACCCTAAACCGTTGTCGTACCCTAACCTGTACCATAAACCGTCCCCGTCCCCTAACCCTAACCCTAACCCTAACCCTAACCCTAACCCTTACCCGAAACCTTACCCTCACACGTCCCCTAATCCTAACCCGTACGCTAACACTAACTCGTACCCTAACACGTACGCTCACCCTAAACCGTTGTCGTACCATAACCTGTACCCTAAACCGTCCCCGTCCCCTAACCCTAACCCTAACCCTAACCCAAACCCTTACCCGAAGCCTTACCCTCACCCGTCCCCTAATCCTAACCCGTACGCTAACACTAACCCGTACCCTAACACGTACGCTCACCCTAAACCGTTGTCGTACCCTAACCTGTACCCTAAACCGTCCCCGTCCCCTAACCCTAAACCTAACCCTAACCCTAACCCTAACCCTTACCCGAAGCCTTACCCTCACCCGTCCCCTAATCCTAACCCGTACGCTAACACTAACCCATACCCTAACACGTACGCTCACCCTAAACCATTGTCGTACCCTAACCTGTATCCTAAACCGTCCCCGTCCCCGTCCCCTAACCCTAACCCTAACCCTAACCCTAACCCTTACACGAAGCCTTACCCTCTCCCGTCCCCTAATCCTAACCCGTACGCTAACACTAACCCGTAACCTAACACGTACGCTCACCCTAAACCGTTGTCGTACCCTAACCTGTACCCTAAACCGTCCCCGTCCCCGTCCCCTAACCCTAAACCTAACCCGAATCCTAACCCTTACCCGAAGCCTTACCCTCACCCGTCCCCTAATCCTAACCCGTACGCTAACACTAACCCGTACCCTAACACGTACGCTCACCCTAAACCATTGTCGTACCCTAACCTGTACCCTAAACCGTCCCCGTCCCCGTCCCCTAACCCTAACCCTAACCCTAACCCTAACCCTTACCCGCAGCCTTACCCTCACCCGTCCCTTAATCCTAACCCGTACGCTAACACTAACCCGTACCCTAACACGTACGCTCACCCTAAACCGTTGTTGTACCCTAACCTGTACCCTATACCGTCCCCGTCCCCTAATCCTAACCCTAACCCTTACCCGAAGCCTTACCCTCACCCGTCCCCTAATCCTAACCCGTACGCTAACACTAACCCGTACCCTAACACGTACGCTCACCCTAAACTGTTATCGTACACTAACCTGTACCCTAAACCGTCCCCGTCCCCTAACCCTAACCCTAACCCTAACCCTAACCCTAACCCTTACCCGAAGCCTTACCCTCACCCGTCCCCTAATCCTAACCCGTACGCTAACACTAAATCGTACCCTAACACGTACACTCACCGTAAACCGTTGTCGTACTCTAACCTGTACGCTAAACCGTCCCCGTCCCCGTCCCCTAACCCTAACCCTAACCCTAACCCTAACCCTAACCCGAAGCCTTACCCTCACCCGTCCCCTAATCCTAACCCGTACGCTAACACTAACCCGTACCCTAAACGTACGCTCACCCTAAACTGTTGTCGTACCCTAACCTGTACCCTAAACCGTCCCGGTCCCCTAACCCTAACCCTAACCCTAACCCTAACCCTTACCCGAAGCCTTACCCTCACCCGTCCCCTAATCCTAACCCGTACGCTAACACTAACCCGTACCCTAACACGTACGCTCACCCTAAACCGTTGTCGTACCCTAACCTGTACCCTAAAGTGTCCCCGTCCCCTAATCCTAACCCTAAACCTAACCCTAACCCTAACCCTTACACAAAGTCTTACCCTCACCCGTCCCCTAATCCTAACCCGTACGCTAACACTAACCCGTACCCTAACACGTACGCTCACCCTAAACTGTTGTCGTACCCTAACCTGTACCCTAAACCGTCCCCGTCCCCTAACCCTAACCCTAACCCTAACCCTAACCCTAACCCTTACCCGAAGCCTTACCCTCACCCGTACCCTAATCCTAACTCGTACGCTAACACTAACCCGTACCCTAACACGTACGCTCACCCTAAACCGTTGTCGTACACTAACCTTTACCCTAAACCATCCCCGTCCCCTAACCCTAACCCTAACCTTAACCCTAACCCTTACCCGAAGCCTTACCCTCATCCGTCCCCTAATCCTAACCCGTACGCTAACACTAACCCGTACCCTAACACGTACGCTCACCCTAAACCATTGTCGTACCCTAACCTGTACCCTAAACCGTCCCCGTCCCCTAACCCTAACCCTAACCCTAACCCTAACCCTAACCCTTACCCGAAGCCTTACCCTCACCCGTCCCCTAATCCTAACCCGTACGCCAACACTAACCCGTACCCTAACACGTACGCTCACCCTAAACCGTTGTCGTACCCTAACCTGTACCCTAAACCGTCCTCGTCCCCGTCCCATAACCCTAACCCTAACCCTAACCCTAACCCTTACCCGAAGCCTTACCCTCACACGTCCCCTAATCCTAACCCGTACGCTAACACTAACCCGTACCCTAACACGTACGTTCACCCTAAACCGTTGTCGTACCATAACCTGTACCCTAAACCGTCCCCGTCCCCTAACCCTAACCCTAACCCTAACCCTAACCCTTACCCGAAGCCTTACTCTCACCCGTCCCCTAATCCTAACCCGTACGCTCACACTAACCCGTACCCTAACACGTACGCTCACCCTAAACTGTTGTCGTACCCTAAACCGTCCCCGTCCCCGTCCCCTAACCCTAACCCTAACCCTAACCCTAACCCTAACCCGAAGCCTTACCCTCACCCGTCCCCTAATCCTAACCCGTACGCTAACACTAACCCGTACCCTAACACGTACGCTCACCCTAAACAGTTGTCATACCCTAACCTGTACCCTAAACCGTCCCCGTCCCCTAACCCTAACCCTAACCCTGACCCTAACCCTTACCCGAAGGCTTACCCTCACCCGTCCCATAATCCTAACCCGTACGCTAACACTAACCCGTACCCTAACACGTACGCTCACCCTAAACCGTTGTCGTACCCTAACCTGTACCCTAACCGTCCCCGTCCCCGTCCCCTAACCCTAACCCTAACCCTAACCCTAACCCTTACCCGAAGCCTTACCCTCACACGTCCCCTAATCCTAAACCGTACGCTAACACTAACCCGTACCCTAACACGTACGCTCACCCTAAACCGTTGTCGTACCATAACCTGTACCCTAAACCGTCCCCGTCCCCTAACCCTAACCCTAACCCTTACCCGAAGCCTTATCCTCACCCGTCCCCTAATCCTAAACCGTACGCTAACACTAACCCGTACCCTAACACGTACGCTCACCCTAAACCGTCGTCGTACCCTAACCTGTACCCTAAACGGTCCCCGTCCCCTAACCCTAACCCTAACCCTAACCCTAACCCTTACCCGAAGCCTTACTGTCACCCGTCCCCTAATCCTAACCCGCACGCTAACACTAACCCATACCCTAACACGTACGCTCACCCTAAACCGTTGTCGTACCCTAAACCGTCCCCGTCCCCGTCCCCGTCCTCTAACCCTAACCCTAACCCTAACCCTAACCCTAACCCTAACCCTAACGCTTACCCGAAGCCTTACCCTCTCCCGTCCCCTAATCCTAACCCGTACGCTAACACTAACCCGTACCCTAACACGTACGCTCACCCTAAACCGTTCTCGTACCCTATCCTGTACCCTAAACCGTCCCCGTCCCCGTCCCCGTCCCCTAACCCTAACCCTAACCTAACCCTTTCCCGAAGCCTTACCCTCACCCGTCCCCTAATCCTAACCCGTACGCTAACACTAACCCGTACCCTAACACGTACGCTCACCCTAAACCGTTGTCGTACCCTAACCTGTACCCTAAACCGTCCCCGTCCCCTAACCCTAACTCTAACCCTAACCCTAACCCTTACCCGAAGCCTTACCCTCACCCGTCCCCTAATCCTAACCCGTACGCTAACACTAACCCGTACCCTAACACGTACGCTCACCCTAAACTGTTGTCGTACCCTAACCTGTACCCTAAACCTTCCCCGTCCCCTAACCCTAACCCTAACCCTAACCCTAACCTTAACCCTAACCCTTACCCGAAGCCTTACCCTCACCCGTACCCTAATCCTAACTCGTACGCTAACACTAACCCGTACCCTAACACGTACGCTCACCCTAAACCGTTGTCGTACACTAACCTGTACCCTAAACCATCCCCGTCCCCTAACCCTAACCCTAACCTTAACCCTAACCCTAACCCTTACCCGAATCCTTACCCTCATCCGTCCCCTAATCCTAACCCGTACGCTAACACTAACACGTACCCTAACACGTACGCTCACCCTAAACCATTGTCGTACCCTAACCTGTACCCTAAACCGTCCCCGTCCCCTAACCCTAACCCTAACCCTAACCCGAACCCTAACCCTTACCCGAAGCCTTACCCTCATCCGTCCCCTAATCCTAACCCGTACGCCAACACTAACCCGTACCCTAACACGTACGCTCACCCTAAACCGTTGTCGTACCCTAACCTGTACCCTAAACCGTCCCCGTCCCCGTCCCATAACCCTAACCCTAACCCTAACCCTATCCCTTACCCGAAGCCTTACCCTCACACGTCCCCTAATCCTAACCCGTACGCTAACACTAACCCGTACCCTAACACGTACGCTCACCCTAAACCGTTGTCGTACCCTAACCTGTACCCTAAACCGTCCCCGTCCCCTAACCCTAACCCTAACCCTAACCCTAACCCTAACCCTTACCCGAAGCCTTAGCCTCACCCGTCCCTTAATCCTAACCCGTACGCTAACACTAACCCGTACCCTAACACGTACGCTCACCCTAAACCGTTGTCGTACCCTAACCTCTACCCTAAACCGTCCCCGTCCCCGTCCCCTAACCCTAACCCTAACCCTAACCCTTACCCGAAGCCTTACCCTCACACGTCCCCTAATCCTACCCGTACGCTAACACTAACCCGTACCCTAACATGTACGCTCACCCTAAACCGTTGTCGTACCATAACCTGTACCCTAAACGGTCCCCGTCCCCTAACCCTAACCCTAACCCTAACCCTAACCCTAACCCTAACCCTTACCCGAAGCCTTACCCTCACCCGTCCCCTAATCCTAACCCGTACGCTAACACTAACCCGTACCCTAACATGTACGCTCACCCTAAACCGTCGACGTATGCTAACCTGTACCCTAAACCGTCCCCGTCCCCTAACCCTAACCCTAACCCTAACCCTAACCCTCACCCGAAGCCTTACTCTCACCCGTCCCCTAATCCTAACCCGTACGCTAACACTAACCCGTACCCTAACACGTACGCTCACCCTAAACCGTTGTCGTACCCTAAACCGTCCCCGTCCCCGTCCCCGTCCCCTAACCCTAACCCTAAACCTAACCCTAACCCGAAGCCTTACCCTCACCCGTCCCCTAATCCTAACCCGTACGCGAACACTAACCCGTACCCTAACACGTACGCTCACCCTAAACCGTTGTCATACCCTAACCTGTACCCTAAACCGTCCGCGTCCCCTAACCCTAACCTTAACCCTGACCCTAACCCTTACCCGAAGCCTTACCCTCACCCGTCCCCTAATCCTAACCCGTACGCTAACACTAACCCGTACCCTAACACGAACGCTCACCCTAAACCGTTGTCGTACCCTAACCTGTACCCTAAACCGTCCCGGTCCCCGTCCCCTAACCCTAACCCTAACCCTAACCCTAACCCTTACCCGAAGCCTTACCCTCACACGTCCCCTAATCCTAACCCGTACGCTAACACTAACTCGTACCCTAACACGTACGCTCACCCTAAACCGTTGTCGTACCATAACCTGTACCCTAAACTGTCCCCTTCCCCTAACCCTAACCCTAACCCTAACCCTAACCCTTACCCGAAGCCTTACCCTCACCCGTCCCCTAATCCTAACCCGTACGCTAACACTAACCAGTACCCTAACACGTACGCTGACCCTAAACCGTCGTCATACCCTAACCTGTACCCTAAACCGTCCCCGTCCCCTAACCCTAACCCTAACCCTAACCCTTACCCGAAGCCTTACACTCACCCGTCCCCTAATCCTAACCCGTACCCTAACACTAACCCGTACCCTAACACGTACGCTCACCCTAAACTGTTGTCGTACCCTAAACTGTACCCTAAACCGTCCCCGTCCCCTAACCCTAACCCTAACCCTAACCCTAACCCTAACCCTAACCCTTACCCGAAGCCTTACCCTCACCCGTCCCCTAATCCTAACCCGTACGCTAACACTAACTCGTACCCTAACACGTACACTCACCGTAAACCGTTGTCGTACCCTAACCTGTACCCTAAACCGTCCCCGTCCCCGTCCCCTAACCCTAACCCTAACCCTAACCCTAACCCGAAGCCTTACCCTCACCCGTCCCCTAATCCTAAACCGTACGCTAACACTAACCCGTACCCTAAACGTACGCTCACCCTAAACTGTTGTCGTACCCTAACCTGTACCCTAAACCGTCCCGGTCCCCTAACCCTAACCCTAACCCTAACCATAACCCTAACCCTTACTCGAAGCCTTACCCTCACCCGTCCCCTAATCCTAACCCGTACGCTAACACTAACCCGTGCCCTAACACGTACGCTCACCCTAAACCGTTGTCGTACCCTAACCTGTACCCTAAACCGTCCCCGTGCCCGTCCCCTAACCCTAAACCTAACCTTAACCCTAAACCTAACCCTTACCCGAAGCCTTACCCTCACCCTTCCCGTAATCCTAACCCGTACGCTAACACTAACCTGTACCCTAACACGTACGCTCACCCTAAACCGTTGTCGTACCCTAACCTGTACCCTAAACCGTCCCCATCCCCTAACACTAACCCTAACCCTAACCCTAACCCTAACCCTAACCCTTACCCGAAGCCTTACCCTCACCCGTCCCCTAATCCTAACCCGTACGCTAACACTAACCCGTACCCTAACACGTACGCTCACCCTAAACCGTTGTCGTACCCTAACCTGTACCCTAAACCGTCCCCGTCCACTAAACCTAACCCTAACCCTAACCCTAACCCTAACCCTTACCCGAAGCCTTACCCTCACCCGTCCCCTAATCCTAAACCGTACTCTAACACTAACCCGTACCCTAACACGTACGCTCACCCTAAACCGTTGTCGTACCCTAACCTCTACCCTAAACCGTCCCCGTCCCCGTCCCCTAACCCTAACCCTAACCCTAACCCTTACCCGAAGCCTTACCCTCACACGTCCCCTAATCCTACCCGTACGCTAACACTAACCCGTACCCTAACACGTACGCTCACCATAAACCGTTGTCGTACCATAACCTGTACCCTAAACCGTCCCCGTCCACTAACCCTAACCCTAACCCTAACCCTAACCCTAACCCTAACCCTTACCCGAAGCCTTACCCTCACCCGTCCCCTAATCCTAACCCGTACGCTAACACTAACCCGTACCCTAACACGTACGCTCACCCTAAACCGTCGACGTACGCTATCCTGTACCCTAAACCGTCCCCGTCCCCTAACCCTAACCCTAACCCTAACCCTAACCCTTACCCGAAGCCTTACTCTCACCCGTCCCCTAATCCTAACCCGTACGCTAACACTAACCCGTACCCTAACACGTACGCTCACCCTAAACCGTTGTCGTACCCTAAACCGTCCCCGTCCCCGTCCCCGTCCCCTAACCCTAACCCTAAACCTAACCCTAACCCGAAGCCTTACCCTCACCCGTCCCCTAATCCTAACCCGTACGCTAACACTAACCCGTACCCTAACACGTACGCTCAACCTAAACCGTTGTCATACCCTAACCTGTACCCTAAACCGTCCCCGTCCCCTAACCCTAACCCTAACCCTGACCCTAACCCTTACCCGAAGCCTTATCCTCACCCGTCCCCTAATCCTAACCCGTACGCTAACACTAACCCGTACCCTAACACGTACGCTCACCCTAAACCGTTGTCGTACCCTAACCTGTACCCTAAACCGTCCCCGTCCCCGTCCCCTAACCCTAACCCTAACCCTAACCCTAACCCTTACCCGAAGCCTTACCCTCACACGTCCCCTAATCCTAACCCGTACGCTAACACTAACTCGTACCCTAACACGTACGCTCACCCTAAACCGTTGTCGTACCATAACCTGTACCCTAAACCGTCCCCGTCCCCTAACCCTAACCCTAACCCTAACCCTAACGCTTACCCGAAGCCTTACCCTCACCCGTCCCCTAATCCTAACCCGTACGGTAACACTAACCCGTACCCTAACACGTACGCTCACCCTAAACCGTCGTCATACCCTAACCTGTACCCTAAACCGTCCCCGTCCCCTAACCCTAACCCTAACCCTAACCCTTACCCGAAGCCTTACACTCACCCGTCCCCTAATCCTAACCCGTACGCTAACACTAACCCGTACCCTAACACGTACGCTCACCCTAAACCGTTGTCGTACCCTAAACCGTCCCCGTCCCCGTCCCCATCCCCTAACCCTAACCCTAACCCTAACCCTAACCCGAAGGCTTACATTCACCCGTCCCCTAATCCTAACCCGTACGCTAACACTAACCCATACCCTAACACGTACGCTCACCCTAAACCGTTGTCATACCCTAACCTGTACCCTAAACCGTCCCCGTCCCCTAACCCTAAACCTAACCCTAACCCTAACCCTTACCCGAAGCCTTACCTTCACCCGTCCCCTAATCCTAACCCGTACGCTAACACTAACCCGTACCCTAACACGTACGCTGAACCTAAACCGTTGTCGTACCCTAACCTGTACCCTAAACCGTCCCCGTCCCCTAACCCTAACCCTAACCCTAACCCTTACCCGAAGCCTTACCCTCTCCCGTCCCCTTATCCTAACCCGTACGCTAACACTAACCCGTACCCTAACACGTACGCTCACCCTAAACCGCTGTCGTAATCTAACCTGTACCCTAAACCGTCCCCGTCCCCGTCCCCTAACCCTATCCCTAACCCTAACACTAACCCTTACCCGAAGCCTTACCCTCAGCCGTCCCCTAATCCTAACCCGTACGCTAACACTAACCCGTACTCTAACACGTACGCTCACCCTAAACCGTTGTCGTACCCTAACCTGTAACCTAAACCGTCCCCGTCCCCGTCCCCTAACCCTAACCCTAACCCTAACCCTAACCCTTACCCGAAGCCTTACCCTCACCCATCCCCTAATCCTAACCCGTACGCTAACACTAACCCGTACCCTAACACGTACGCTCACCCTAAACCGTTGTCGTACCCTAACCTGTATCCTAAACCGTCCCCGTCCCCGTCCCCTAACCCTAACCCTAACCCTAACCCTAACCTTTACCCGAAGCCTTACCCTCTCCCGTCCCCTAATCCTAACCTGTACGCTAACACTAACCCGTACCCTAACACGTACGCTCACCCTAAACCGTTGTCGTGCCCTAACCTGTACCCTAAACCGTCCCCGTCCCCGTCCCCTAACCCTAAACCTAACCCTAACCCTAACCCTTACCCGAAGCCTTACCCTCACCCGTCCCCTAATCCTAACCCGTACGCTAACACTAAACCGTACCCTAACACGTACGCTCACCCTAAACCATTGTCGTAACCTAACCTGTACCCTAAACCGTCCCCGTCCCCGTCCCCTAACCCTAACCCTAACCCTAACCCTAACCCTTACCCGAAGCCTTACCCTCACCCGTCCCCTAATCCTAACCCGTACGTTAACACTAACCCGTACCCTAACACGTACGCTCACCCTAAACCGTTGTCGTACCCTAACCTGTACCCTAAACCGTCCCCATCCCCGTCCCCGTCCCCTAACCCTAACCCTAACCCTTACCCGAAGCCTTACCCTCAGCCGTCCCCTAATCCTAACCCGTACGCTAACACTAACCCGTACCCTAACACGTACGCTCACCCTAAACCGTTCTCGTACCCTAACCTGTACCCTAAACCGTCCCCGTCCCCGTCCCCGTCCCCTAACCCTAACCCTAACCTAACCCTTTCCCGAAGCCTTACCCTCACCCGTCCCCTAATCCTAACCCGTACGGTAACACTAACCCGTACCCTAACACGTACGCTCACCCTAAACCGTTGTCGTACCCTAACCTGTACCCTAAACCGTCCCCGTCCCCTAACCCTAACCCTAACCCTAACCCTAACCCTTACCCGAAGCCTTACCCTCACCCATCCCCTAATCCTAACCCGTACGCTAACACTAACCCGTACCCTAACACGTACGCTCACCCTAAACCGTTGTCGTACCCTAACCTGTACCCTAAACCGTCCCCGTCCCCTAATCCTAACCCTAACCCTAACCCTAACCCTTACACGAAGTCTTACCCTCACCCGTCCCCTAATCCTAACCCGTACGCTAACACTAACACGTACCCTAACACGTACGCTCACCCTAAACTGTTGTCGTACCCTAATCTGTACCCTAAACCTTCCCCGTCCCCTAACCCTAACCCCAAACCTAACCTTAACCCTAACCCTAACCCTTACCCGAAGCCTTACCCTCACCCGTACCCTAATCCTAACTCGTACGCTAAAACTAACCCGTACCCTAACACGTACGCTCACCCTAAACCGTTGTCGTACACTAAACTGTACCCTAAACCATCCCCGTCCCCTAACCCTAACCCTAACCTTAACCCTAACCCTAACCCTTACCCGAAGCCTTACCCTCACCCGTCCCCTAATCCTAACCCGTACGCCAACACTAACCCGTACCCTAACACGTACGCTCACACTAAACCCTTGTCGTACCCTAACCTGTACCCTAAACCGTCCCCGTCCCCGTCCCATAACCCTAACCCTAACCCTAACCCTAACCCTTACCCGAAGCCTTACCCTCACACATCCCCTAATCCTAACCCGTACGCTAACACTAACCCGTACCCTAACACGTACGCTCACCCTAAACCGTTGTCGTACCATAACCTGTACCCTAAACCGGCCCCGTCCCCGTCCCCTAACCCTAACCCTAACCCTAACCCTAACCCTTACCCGAAACCTTACCCTCACACGTCCCCTAATCCTAACACGTACGCTAACACTAACTCGTACCCTAACACGTACGCTCACCCTAAACCGTTGTCGTACCCTAACCTGTACCCTAAAGCGTCCCCGTCCCCGTCCCCGTCCCCTAACCCTAACCCTAACCCTTACCCGAAGCCTTACCCTCACCCGTCCCCTAATCCTAACCCGTACGCTAACACTAACCCGTACCCTAACACGTACGCTCACCCTAAACCGTTCTCGTACACTAACCTGTACCCTAAACCGTCCCCGTCCCCGTCCCCTAACCCTAACCCTAAACCTAAACTAACCCTTTCCCGAAGCCTTACCCTCACCCGTCCCCTAATCCTAACCCGTACGCTAACACTAACCCGTACCCTAACACGTACGCTCACCCTAAACCGTTGTCGTACCCTAACCTGTACCCTAAACCGTCCCCGTCCCCTAACCCTAACCCTAACCCTTACCCGAAGCCTTACCCTCACCCGTCCCCTAATCCTAACCCGTACGCTAACACTAACCCGTACCCTAACACGTACGCTCACCCTAAACCGTTGTCGTACCCTAACCTGTACCCTAAAGTGTCCCCGTCCCCTAATCCTAACCCTAAACCTAACCCTAACCCTAACACTTACACGAAGTCTTACCCTCACCCGTCCCCTAATCCTAACCCGTACGCTAACACTAACCCGTACCCTAACATGTACGCTCACCCTAAACTGTTGTCGTACCCTAACCTGTACCCTAAACCGTCCCCGTCCCCTAACCCTAACCCTAACCCTAACCCTAACCCTAACCCTAACCCTTACCCGAAGCCTTACCCTCACCCGTACCCTAATCCTAACTCGTACGCTAACACTAACCCGTACCCTAACACGTACGCTCACCCTAAACCGTTGTCGTACACTAACCTGTACCCTAAACCATCCCCGTCCCCTAACCCTAACCTTAACCCTAACCCTAACCCTTACCCGAAGCCTTACCCTCATCCGTCCCCTAATCCTAACCCGTACGCTAACACTAACCCGTACCCTAACACGTACGCTCACCCTAAACCGTTGTCGTACCCTAACCTGTACCCTAAACCGTCCCCGTCCCCTAACCCTAACCCTAACCCTAACCCTAACACTAACCCTTACCCGAAGCCTTACCCTCACCCGTCCCCTAATCCTAACCCGTACGCCAACACTAACCCTTACCCTAACACGTACGCTCACCCTAAACCGTTGTCGTACCCTAACCTGTACCCTAAACCGTCCTCGTCCCCGTCCCATAACCCTAACCCTAACCCTAACCCTAACCCTTACCCGAAGCCTTACCCTCACACGTCCCCTAATCCTAACCCGTACGCTAACACTAACCCGTACCCTAACACGTACGTTCACCCTAAACCGTTGTCGTACCATAACCTGTACCCTAAACCGTCCCCGTCCCCTAACCCTAACCCTAACCCTAACCCTAACCCTAACCCTAACCCTTACCCGAAGCCTTACTCTCACCCGTCCCCTAATCCTAACCCGTACGCTAACACTAACCCGTACCCTAACACGTACGCTCACCCTAAACCGTTGTCGTACCCTAAACCGTCCCCATCCCCATCCCCTAACCCTAACCCTAACCCTAACCCTAACCCTAACCCGAAGCCTTACCCTCACCCGTCCCCTAATCCTAACCCGTACGCTAACACTAACCCGTACCCTAACACGTACGCTCACCCTAAACAGTTGTCATACCCTAACCTGTACCCTAAACCGTCCCCGTCCCCTAACCCTAACCCTAACCCTGACCCTAACCCTTACCCGAAGGCTTACCCTCACCCGTCCCATAATCCTAACCCGTACGCTAACACTAACCCGTACCCTAACACGTACTCTCACCCTAAACCGTTGTCGTACCCTAACCTGTACCCTAAACCGTCCCCGTCCCCGTCCCCTAACCCTAACCCTAACCCTAACCCTAACCCTTACCCGAAGACTTACCCTCACACGTCCCCTAATCCTAACCCGTACGCTAACATTAACTCGTACCCTAACACGTACGCTCACCCTAAACCGTTGTCGTACCATAACCTGTACCCTAAACCGTCCCCGTCCCCTAACCCTAACCCTAACCCTAACCCTAACCCTTACCCGAAGCCTTACCCTCACCCGTCCCCTAATCCTAACCCGTACGCTAACACTAACCCGTACCCTAACACGTACGCTCACCCTAAACCATTGTCGTACCCTAACCTGTACCCTAAACCGTCCCCGTCCCCGTCCCCGTCCCCTAACCCTAACCCTAACCCTAACCCTTACCCGAAGCCTTACCCTCACCCGTCCCCTAATCCTAACCCGTACGCTAACACTAACCCGTACCCTAACACGTACGCTCACCCTAAACCGTTGTCGTACCCTAACCTGTACCCTAAACCGTCCCCGTCCCCGTCCCCGTCCCCTAACCCTAACCCTAACCCTTACCCGAAGCCTTACCCTCACCCGTCCCCTAATCCTAACCCGTACGCTAACACTAACCCGTACCCTAACACGTACGCTCACCCTAAACCGTTCTCGTACACTAACTTGTACCCTAAACCGTCCCCGTCCCCGTCCCCTAACCCTAACCCTAACCCTAACCTAACCCTTTCCCGAAGCCTTACTCTCACCCGTCCCCTAATCCTAACCCGTACGCTAACACTAACCCGTACCCTAACACGTACGCTCACCCTAAACCGTTGTCGTACCCTAACCTGTACCCTAAACCGTCCCCGTCCCCTAACCCTAACCCTAACCCTAACCCTAACCCTTACCCGAAGCCTTACCCTCACCCGTCCCCTAATCCTAACCCGTACGCTAACACTAACCCGTACCCTAACATGTACGCTCACCCTAAACCGTTGTCGTACCCTAACCTGTACCCTAAAGTGTCCCCGTCCCCTAATCCTAACCCTAAACCTAACCCTAACCCTAACCCTTACACGAAGTCTTACCCTCACCCGTCCCCTAATCCTAACCCGTACGCTAACACTAACCCGTACCCTAACATGTACGCTCACCCTAAACTGTTGTCGTACCCTAACCTGTACCCTAAACCGTCCCCGTCCCCTAACCCTAACCCTAACCCTAACCCTAACCCTAAACCTAACCCTTACCCGAAGCCTTACCCTCACCCGTACCCTAATCCTAACTCGTACGCTAACACTAACCCGTACCCTAACACGTACGCTCACCCTAAACCGTTGTCGTACACTAACCTGTACCCTAAACCATCCCCGTCCCCTAACCCTAACCTTAACCCTAACCCTAACCCTTACCCGAAGCCTTACCCTCATCCGTCCCCTAATCCTAACCCGTACGCTAACACTAACCCGTACCCTAACACGTACGCTCACCCTAAACCGTTGTCGTACCCTAACCTGTACCCTAAACCGTCCCCGTCCCCTAACCCTAACCCTAACCCTAACCCTAACGCTATCCCTTACCCGAAGCCTTACCCTCACCCGTCCCCTAATCCTAACCCGTACGCCAACACTAACCCGTACCCTAACACGTACGCTCACCCTAAACCGTTGTCGTACCCTAACCTGTACCCTAAACCGTCCTCGTCCCCGTCCCATAACCCTAACCCTAACCCTAACCCTAACCCTTACCCGAAGCCTTACCCTCACACGTCCCCTAATCCTAACCCGTACGCTAACACTAACCCGTACCCTAACACGTACGTTCACCCTAAACCGTTGTCGTACCATAACCTGTACCCTAAACCGTCCCCGTCCCCTAACCCTAACCCTAACCCTAACCCTAACCCTAACCCTAACCCTTACCCGAAGCCTTATTCTCACCCGTCCCCTAATCCTAACCCGTACGCTAACACTAACCCGTACCCTAACACGTACGCTCACCCTAAACCGTTGTCGTACCCTAAACCGTCCCCGTCCCCGTCCCCTAACCCTAACCCTAACCCTAACCCTAACCCTAACCCGAAGCCTTACCCTCACCAGTCCCCTAATCCTAACCCGTACGCTAACACTAACCCGTACCCTAACACGTACGCTCACCCTAAACAGTTGTCATACCCTAACCTGTACCCTAAACCGTCCCCGTCCCCTAACCCTAACCCTAACCCTGACCCTAACCCTTACCCGAAGGCTTACCCTCACCCGTCCCATAATCCTAACCCGTACGCTAACACTAACCCGTACCCTAACACGTACTCTCACCCTAAACCGTTGTCGTACCCTAACCTGTACCCTAAACCGTCCCCGTCCCCGTCCCCTAACCCTAACCCTAACCCTAACCCTAACCCTTACCCGAAGACTTACCCTCACACGTCCCCTAATCCTAACCAGTACGCTAACACTAACTCGTACCCTAACACGTACGCTCACCCTAAACCGTTGTCGTACCATAACCTGTACCCTAAACCGTCGCCGTCCCCTAACCCTAACCCTAACCCTAACCCTAACCCTTACCCGAAGCCTTACCCTCACCCGTCCCCTAATCCTAAACCGTACGCTAACACTAACCCGTACCCTAACACGTACGCTCACCCTAAACCGTCGTCGTACCCTAACGTGTACCCTAAACGGTCCCCGTCCCCTAACCCTAACCCTAACCCTAACCCTAACCCTTACCCGAAGCCTTACTCTCACCCCTCCCCTAATCCTAACCCGCACGCTAACACTAACCCATACCCTAACACGTACGCTCACCCTAAACCGTTGTCGTACCCTAAACCGTCCCCGTCCCCGTCCCCGTCCTCTAACCCTAACCCTAACCCTAACCCTAACCCTAACCCTAACGCTTACCCGAAGCCTTACCGTCTCCCGTCCCCTAATCCTAACCCGTACGCTAACACTAACCCATACCCTAACACGTACGCTCACCCTAAACCGCTGTCGTAATCTAACCTGTACCCTAAACCGTCCCCGTCCCCGTCCCCTAACCCTAACCCTAACCCTAACACTAACCCTTACCCGAAGCCTTACCCTCAGCCGTCCCCTAATCCTAACCCGTACGCTAACACTAACCCGTACTCTAACACGTACGCTTACCCTAAACCGTCGTCGTCCCCTAACCTGTAACCTAAACCGTCCCCGTCCCCGTCCCCTAACCCTAACCCTAAACCTAACCCTAACCCTTACCCGAAGCCTTACCCTCACCCATCCCCTAATCCTAACCCGTACGCTAACACTAACCCGTACCCTAACACGTACGCTCACCCTAAACCGTTGTCGTACCCTAACCTGTATCCTAAACCGTCCCCGTCCCCGTCCCCTAACCCTAACCCTAACCCTAACCCTAACCCTTACCCGAAGCCTTACCCTCTCCCGTCCCCTAATCCTAACCTGTACGCTAACACTGACCCGTACCCTAACACGTACGCTCACCCTAAACCGTTGTCATACCCTAACCTGTACCCTAAACCGTCCCTGTCCCCGTCCCCTAACCCTAAACCTAACCCTAACCCTAACCCTTACCCGAAGCTTTACCCTCACCCGTCCCCTAACCCTAACCCGTACGCTAACACTAACCCGTACCCTAACACGTACGCTCACCCTAAACCATTGTCGTACCCTAACCTTTACCCTAAACCGTCCCCGTCCCCGTCCCCTAACCCTAACCCTAACCCTAACCCTAACCCTTACCCGAAGCCTTACCCTCACCCGTCCCATAATCCTAACCCGTACGCTAACACTAACCCGTACCCTAACACGTACGCTCACCCTAAACCGTTGTCGTACCCTAACCTGTACAATAAACCGTCCCCGTCCCCGTCCCCGTCCCCTAACCCTAACCCTAACCCTTACCCGAAGCCTTACCCTCACCCGTCCCCTAATCCTAACCCGTACGCTAACACTAACCCATACCCTAACACGTACGCTCACCCTAAACCGTTCTCGTACTCTAACCTGTACCCTAAACCGTCCCCGTCCCCGTCCCCGTCCCCTAACCCTAACCCTAACCTAACCCTTTCCCGAAGCCTTACCCTCACCCGTCCCCTAATCCTAACCCGTACGCTAACACTAACCCGTACCCTAACACGTACGCTCACCCTAAACCGTTGTCGTACCCTAACCTGTACCCTAAACCGTCCCCGTCCCCTAACCCTAACTCTAACACTAACCCTAACACTTACCCGAAGCCTTACCCTCACCCGTCCCCTAATCCTAACCCGTACGCTAACACTAACCCGTTCCCTAACACGTACGCTCACCCTAAACCGTTGTTGTACCCTAACCTGTACCCTAAACCGTCCCCGTCCCCTAATCCTAACCCTAACCCTAACCCTAACCCTAACCCTTACACGAAGTCTTACCCTCACCCGTTCCCTAATCCTAACACGTACGCTAACACTAACCCGTACCCTAACACGTACGCTCACCCTAAACTGTTGTCGTACCCTAACCTGTACCCTAAACCTTCCCCGTCCCCTAACCCTAACCCTAACCCTAACCCTAACCTTAACCCTAACCCTTACCCGAAGCCTTACCCTCACCCGTACCCTAATCCTAACTCGTACGCTAACACTAACCCATACCCTAACACGTACGCTCACCCTAAACCGTTGTCGTACACTAACCTGTACCCTAAACCATCCCCGTCCCCTAACCCTAACCCTAACCTTAACCCTAACCCTAACCCTTACCCGAATCCTTACCCTCATCCGTCCCCTAATCCTAACCCGTACGCTAACACTAACCCGTACCCTAACACGTACGCTCACCCTAAACCGTTGTCGTACCCTAACCTGTACCCTAAACCGTCCCCGTCCCCTAACCCTAACCCTAACCCTAACCCGAACCCTAACCCTTACCCGAAGCCTTACCCTCACCCGTCCCCTAATCCTAACCCGTACGCCAACACTAACCCGTACCCTAACACGTACGCTCACCCTAAACCGTTGTCGTACCCTAACCTGTACCCTAAACCATCCCCGTCTCCTAAACCTAACCCTAACCCTAACCCTAACCCTACCCCTTACCCGAAGCCTTACCCTCACCCGTCCCCTAATCCTAAACCGTAGGCTAACACTAACCCGTACCCTAACACGTACGCTCACCCTAAACCGTTGTCGTACCCTACCCTGTACCCTAAACCGTCCCCGTCCCCTAACCCTAACCCTAAACCTAACCCTAACCCTAACCCTTACCCAAAGCCTTACCCTCACCCGTCCCCTAATCCTAACCCGTACGCTAACTCTAACCAGTACCCTAACACGTACGCTCATCCTAAACCGTTGTCATACCCTAACCTCTACCCTAAACCGTCCCCGTCCCCTAACCCTAACCCTAACCCTAACCCCAAACCTAACCCTTACCCGAAGCCTTACCCTCACCCCTCCCCTTATCCTAGCCCGTACGCTAACACTAACCCATACCCTAACACGTACGCTCACCCTAAACCGTTGTCGTACCCTAACCTGTACCCTAAACCGTCCCCGTCCCCTAACCCTAAACCTAACCCTAACCCTAACCCTAACCCTAACCCTAACCCTACCCTAAACCGTCCCCGTTCACTAGCCCTAACCCTAACCCTAACCCTAACCCTAACCCTTACCCGAAGCCTTACACTCACCCGTCCCCTAATCCTAACCCGTACGCTAACACTAAGCCGTACCCTAACACGTACGCTCACCCTAAACCGTTGTCGTACCCTACCCTGTACCCTAAACCGTCCCCGTCCCCTAACCCTAACCCTAACACTAACCCTAACCCTTACCCGAAGCCTTACCCTCACCCGTCCCCTAATCCTAACCCGTACGCTAACACTAACCCGTACCCTAACACGTACGCTCATCCTAAACCGTTATCGTACTCTAACCTGTACGCTAAAGCGTCCCCGTCCCCGTCCCCTAACCCTAACCCTAACCCTAACCCTAACCCTTACCCGAAGCCTTACCCTCACCCGTCCCCTAATCCTAACCCATACGCTAACACTAACCCGTACCCTAACACGTACGCTCATCCTAAACCGTTGTCGTACCATAACCTGTACCCTAAACCGTCCCCGTCCCCTAACCCTAACCCTAACCCTAACCCTAACCCTAACCCGAAACCTTACCCTCACCCGTCCCCTAATCCTAACCCGTACGCCAACACTAACCCGTACCCTAACACGTACGCTCACCCTAAACCGTTGTCGTACCCTAAACTGTACCCTAAACCATCCCCGTCCCCTAACCCTAACCCTAACCCTAACCCTAACCCTTACCCGAATCCTTACCCTCACCCGTCCCCTAATCCTAACCCGTACGCAAACACTAACCCGTACCCTAACACGTACGCTCAACCTAACCCGTTGTCATACCCTAACCTGTACACTAAACCGTCCCCTAACCCTAACCCTAACCCTAACCCTAACCCTAACCCTTACCCGAAGCCTTACCCTCACCCGTCCCCTAATCCTAACCCGTACGCTAACACTAACCCGTACCCTAACACGTACGCTCACCCTAATCCATTGTCGAAACCTAACCTGTACCCTAAACCGTTCCCGTCCCATAACCCTAACCCTAACCCTAGCCCTAACCCTAACCCTTACCCGAAGCCTTACCCTCACCCGTCCCCTAATCCTAACCCGTACGCTAACACTAAACCGTACCCTAACACGTACGCTCACCCTAAACCGTTGTCGTACCATAACCTGTACCCTAAACCGTCCCCGTCCCCTAACCCTTACCGTAACCCTAACCCTTACCCGAAGCCTTACCCTCACCCGTCCCCTAATCCTAACCCGTACGCTAACACTAATCCGTACCCTAACACCTATGCTCACCCTAAACTGTTGTCGTACCCTAACCTGTACCCTAAACCGTCCCCGTCCCCGTCCCCTAACCCTAACCCTAACCCTAACCCTAACCCTAACCCAAAGCCTTACCCTCACCCGTCCACTAATCCTAAACCGTACGCTAACAATAACCCGTACCCTAACATGTACGCTCACCCTAAAGCGTTGTCGTACCCTAACCTGTACCCTAAACTGTCCCCGTCCCCTAACCCAAAGCCTAACACTTACCCGAAGCCTTACCCTCACCCGTCCCCTAATCCTAACCCGTATGCTAACACTAACCCGTACCCTAACACGTACGCTCACCCTAAACCGTTGTCGTACCGTAACCGGTACCCTAAACCGTCCCGGTCCCCTAACCATAACCCTAACCCTAACCCTTACCCGAAGCCTTACCCTCACCCGTCCCCTAATCCTAACCCGTACGCTAACACTAACCCGTACCCTAACACGTACGCTCACCCTAAACCGTTATCGTACCCTAACCTGTACCCTAAGCCGTCCCCATCCCCTAACCCTAACCCTAACCCTAACCCTAACCCTAACCCTTACCCGAAGCCTTACTCTCACCCGTCCCCTAATCCTAACCCGTACGCTAACACTAACCAGTACCCTAACACGTACGCTCACCCTAAACCGTTATCGTACCCTAACCTGTACCCTAAACCGTCCCCGTCCCCGTCCCCTAACCCTAACCCTAACCCTAACCCTAACCCTTACCCGAAGCCTTACCCTCACCCGTCCCCTAATCCTAACCCGTACGCCAACACTAACCCGTACCCTAACACGTACGCTCACCCTAAACTGTTGTCGTACCCTAACCTGTACCCTAAACCGTCCCCGTCACCGTCCCCAAACCCTAACCCTAACCCTAACCCTTACCCGAAACCTTACCCTCACCCGTCCCCTAATCCTAACCCATACGCTAACACTAACCCGTACCCTAACACGTACGCTCATCCTAAACCGTTGTCGTACCATAACCTGTACCCTAAACCGTCCCCGTCCCCGTCCCCTAACCCTAACCCTAACCCTAACCTTAACCCTAACCCTTACCCGAAGCCTTACCCTCACCCGTCCCCTAATCCTAACCCGTACGCTACACTAACCCATACCCTAACACGTACGCTCACCCTAAACCGTTGTCGTACCCTAACCTGTACCCTAAACCGTCCCCGTCCCCTAACACTAACCCTAACCCTAACCCTAACCCTAACCCTTACCCGAGGCCTTACCCTCACCCGTCCCCTAATCCTATCCCGTACGCTAACACTAACCAGTACCCTAACACATACGCTCACCCTAAACCGTTGTCGTACCCTAAACTGTACCCTAAACCGTCCCCGTCCCCTAACCCTAACCCTAACCCTAACCCTAACCCTAACCCTTACACGAAGCCTTACCCTCACCCGTCCCTTAATCCTAACCCGTACGCTAACACTAAACCATAACCTAACACGTAAGCTCACCCTAAACCATTGTCGTACCCTAACCTGTACCCTAAACCATCCCCGTCCCCTAACCCTAACCCTAACCCTAACCCTAACCTTAACCCTTACCCGAAACCTTACCCTCACACGTCCCCTAATCCTAACACGTACGCTAACACTAACTCGTACCCTAACACGTACGCTCACCCTAAACCGTTGTCGTACCCTAACCTGTACCCTAAACCGTCCCCGTCCCCGTCCCCGTCCCCTAACCCTAACCCTAACCCTTACCCGAAGCCTTACCCTCACCCGTCCCCTAATCCTAACCCGTACGCTAACACTAACCCGTACCCTAACACGTACGCTCACCCTAAACCGTTGTCGTACCCTAACCTGTACCCTAAAGTGTCCCCGTCCCCTAATCCTAACCCTAAACCTAACCCTAACCCTAACCCTTACACGAAGTCTTACCCTCACCCGTCCCCTAATCCTAACCCGTACGCTAACACTAACCCGTACCCTAACATGTACGCTCACCCTAAACTGTTGTCGTACCCTAACCTGTACCCTAAACCGTCCCCGTCCCCTAACCCTAACCCTAACCCTAACCCTAACCCTAACCCTAACCCTTACCCGAAGCCTTACCCTCACCCGTACCCTAATCCTAACTCGTACGCTAACACTAACCCGTACCCTAACACGTACGCTCACCCTAAACCGTTGTCGTACACTAACCTGTACCCTAAACCATCCCCGTCCCCTAACCCTAACCTTAACCCTAACCCTAACCCTTACCCGAAGCCTTACCCTCATCCGTCCCCTAATCCTAACCCGTACGCTAACACTAACCCGTACCCTAACACGTACGCTCACCCTAAACCGTTGTCGTACCCTAACCTGTACCCTAAACCGTCCCCGTCCCCTAACCCTAACCCTAACCCTAACCCTAACGCTAACCCTTACCCGAAGCCTTACCCTCACCCGTCCCCTAATCCTAACCCGTACGCCAACACTAACCCGTACCCTAACACGTACGCTCACCCTAAACCGTTGTCGTACCCTAACCTGTACCCTAAACCGTCCTCGTCCCCGTCCCATAACCCTAACCCTAACCCTAACCCTAACCCTTACCCGAAGCCTTACCCTCACACGTCCCCTAATCCTAACCCGTACGCTAACACTAACCCGTACCCTAACACGTACGTTCACCCTAAACCGTTGTCGTACCATAACCTGTACACTAAACCGTCCCCGTCCCCTAACCCTAACCCTAACCCTAACCCTAACCCTAACCCTAACCCTTACCCGAAGCCTTACTCTCACCCGTCCCCTAATCCTAACCCGTACGCTAACACTAACCCGTACCCTAACACGTACGCTCACCCTAAACCGTTGTCGTACCCTAAACCGTCCCCGTCCCCATCCCCTAACCCTAACCCTAACCCTAACCCTAACCCTAACCCGAAGCCTTACCCTCACCCGTCCCCTAATCCTAACCCGTACGCTAACACTAACCCGTACCCTAACACGTACGCTCACCCTAAACAGTTGTCATACCCTAACCTGTACCCTAAACCGTCCCCGTCCCCTAACCCTAACCCTAACCCTGACCCTAACCCTTACCCGAAGGCTTACCCTCACCCGTCCCATAATCCTAACCCGTACGCTAACACTAACCCGTTCCCTAACACGTACTCTCACCCTAAACCGTTGTCGTACCCTAACCTGTACCCTAAACCGTCCCCGTCCCCGTCCACTAACCCTAACCCTAACCCTAACCCTAACCCTTACCCGAAGACTTACCCTCACACGTCCCCTAATCCTAACCCGTACGCTAACATTAACTCGTACCCTAACACGTACGCTCACCCTAAACCGTTGTCGTACCATAACCTGTACCCTAAACCGTCCCCGTCCCCTAACCCTAACCCTAACCCTAACCCTAACCCTTACCCGAAGCCTTACCCTCACCCGTCCCCTAATCCTAACCCGTACGCTAACACTAACCCGTACCCTAACACGTACGCTCACCCTAAACAGTTGTCATACCCTAACCTGTACCCTAAACCGTCCCCGTCCCCTAACCCTAACCCTAACCCTGACCCTAACCCTTACCCGAAGGCTTACCCTCACCCGTCCCATAATCCTAACCCGTACGCTAACACTAACCCGTACCCTAACACGTACTCTCACCCTAAACCGTTGTCGTACCCTAACCTGTACCCTAAACCGTCCCCGTCCCCGTCCCCTAACCCTAACCCTAACCCTAACCCTAACCCTTACCCGAAGCCTTACCCTCACCCGTCCCCTAATCCTAACCCGTACGCTAACACTAACCCGTACCCTAACACGTACGCTCACCCTAAACCGTTGTCGTACCCTAACCTGTACCCTAAACCGTCCCCGTCCCCGTCCCCGTCCCCTAACCCTAACCCTAACCCTTACCCGAAGCCTTACCCTCACCCGTCCCCTAATCCTAACCCGTACGCTAACACTAACCCGTACCCTAACACGTACGCTCACCCTAAACCGTTCTCGTACACTAACCTGTACCCTAAACCGTCCCCGTCCCCGTCCCCTAACCCTAACCCTAACCCTAACCTAACCCTTTCCCGAAGCCTTACCCTCACCCGTCCCCTAATCCTAACCCGTACGCTAACACTAACCCATACCCTAACACGTACGCTCACCCTAAACCGTTGTCGTACCCTAACCTGTAACCTAAACCGTCCCCGTCCCCTAACCCTAACCCTAACCCTAACCCTAACCCTTACCCGAAGCCTTACCCTCACCCGTCCCCTAATCCTAACCCGTACGCTAACACTAACCCGTACCCTAACACGTACGCTCACCCTAAACCGTTGTCGTACCCTAACCTGTACCCTAAAGTGTCCCCGTCCCCTAATCCTAACCCTAAACCTAACCCTAACCCTAACCCTTACACGAAGTCTTACCCTCACCCGTCCCCTAATCCTAACCCGTACGCTAACACTAACCCGTACCCTAACATGTACGCTCACCCTAAACTGTTGTCGTACCCTAACCTGTACCCTAAACCGTCCCCGTCCCCTAACCCTAACCCTAACCCTAACCCTAATCCTAACCCTAACCCTTACCCGAAGCCTTACCCTCACCCGTACCCTAATCCTAACTCGTACGCTAACACTAACCCGTACCCTAACACGTACGCTCACCCTAAACCGTTGTCGTACACTAACCTGTACCCTAAACCATCCCCGTCCCCTAACCCTAACCTTAACCCTAACCCTAACCCTTACCCGAAGCCTTACCCTCATCCGTCCCCTAATCCTAACCCGTACGCTAACACTAACCCGTACCCTAACACGTACACTCACCCTAAACCGTTGTCGTACCCTAACCTGTACCCTAAACCGTCCCCGTCCCCTAACCCTAACCCTAACCCTAACCCTAACGCTATCCCTTACCCGAAGCCTTACCCTCACCCGTCCCCTAATCCTAACCCGTACGCCAACACTAACCCGTACCCTAACACGTACGCTCACCCTAAACCGTTGTCGTACCCTAACCTGTACCCTAAACCGTCCTCGTCCCCGTCCCATAACCCTAACCCTAACCCTAACCCTAACCCTTACCCGAAGCCTTACCCTCACACGTCCCCTAATCCTAACCCGTACGCTAACACTAACCCGTACCCTAACACGTACGTTCACCCTAAACCGTTGTCGTACCATAACCTGTACCCTAAACCGTCCCCGTCCCCTAACCCTAACCCTAACCCTAACCCTAACCCTAACCCTATCCCTTACCCGAAGCCTTACCCTCAACCGTCCCCTAATCCTAACCCGTACGCCAACACTAACCTGTACCCTAACACGTACGCTCACCCTAAACCGTTGTCGTACACTAACCTGTACCCTAAACCATCCCCGTCTCCTAAACCTAACCCTAACCCTAACCCTAACCCTACCCCTTACCCGAAGCCTTACCCTCACCCGTCCCCTAATCCTAAACCGTAGGCTAACACTAACCCGTACCCTAACACGTACGCTCACCCTAAACCGTTGTCGTACCCTACCCTGTACCCTAAACCGTCCCCGTCCCCTAACCCTAACCCTAAACCTAACCCTAACCCTAACCCTTACCCAAAGCCTTACCCTCACCCGTCCCCTAATCCTAACCCGTACGCTAACTCTAACCAGTACCCTAACACGTACGCTCATCCTAAAACGTTGTCATACCCTAACCTCTACCCTAAACCGTCCCCGTCCCCTAACCCTAACCCTAACCCTAACCCCAAACCTAACCCTTACCCGAAGCCTTACCCTCACCCCTCCCCTTATCCTAGCCCGTACGCTAACACTAACCCATACCCTAACACGTACGCTCACCCTAAACCGTTGTCGTACCCTAACCTGTACCCTAAACCGTCCCCGTCCCCTAACCCTAAACCTAACCCTAACCCTAACCCTAACCCTAACCCTAACCCTACCCTAAACCGTCCCCGTTCACTAGCCCTAACCCTAACCCTAACCCTAACCCTAACCCTTACCCGAAGCCTTACACTCACCCGTCCCCTAATCCTAACCCGTACGCTAACACTAAGCCGTACCCTAACACGTACGCTCACCCTAAACCGTTGTCGTACCCTAACCTGTACCCTAAACCGTCCCCGTCCCCTAACCCTAACCCTAACACTAACCCTAACCCTTACCCGAAGCCTTACCCTCACCCGTCCCCTAATCCTAACACGTACGCTAACACTAACCCGTACCCTAACACGTACGCTCATCCTAAACCGTTATCGTACTCTAACCTGTACCCTAAAGCGTCCCCGTCCCCGTCCCCTAACCCTAACCCTAACCCTAACCCTAACCCTTACCCGAAGCCTTACCCTCACCCGTCCCCTAATCCTAACCCATACGCTAACACTAACCCGTACCCTAACACGTACGCTCATCCTAAACCGTTGTCGTACCATAACCTGTACTCTAAACCGTCCCCGTCCCCTAACCCTAACCCTAACCCTAACCCTAACCCTAACCCGAAACCTTACCCTCACCCGTCCCCTAATCCTAACCCGTACGCCAACACTAACCCGTACCCTAACACGTACGCTCACCCTAAACCGTTGTCGTACCCTAAACTGTACCCTAAACCATCCCCGTCCCCTAACCCTAACCCTAACCCTAACCCTAACCCTTACCCGAATCCTTACACTCACCCGTCCCCTAATCCTAACCCGTACGCAAACACTAACCCGTACCCTAACACGTACGCTCAACCTAACCCGTTGTCATACCCTAACCTGTACACTAAACCGTCCCCTAACCCTAACCCTAACCCTAACCCTAACCCTTACCCGAAGCCTTACACTCACCCGTCCCCTAATCCTAACCCGTACGCTAACACTAACCCGTACCCTAACACGTACGCTCACCCTAATCCATTGTCGAAACCTAACCTGTACCCTAAACCGTTCCCGTCCCATAACCCTAACCCTAACCCTAGCCCTAACCCTAACCCTTACCCGAAGCCTTACCCTCACCCGTCCCCTAATCCTAACCCGTACGCTAACACTAAACCGTACCCTAACACGTACGCTCACCCTAAACCGTTGTCGTACCATAACCTGTACCCTAAACCGTCCCCGTCCCCTAACTCTTACCCTAACCCTAACCCTTACCCGAAGCCTTACCCTCACCCGTCCCCTAATCCTAACCCGTACGCTAACACTAATCCGTACCCTAACACCTATGCTCACCCTAAACTGTTGTCGTACCCTAACCTGTACCCTAAACCGTCCCCGTCCCCGTCCCCTAACCCTAACCCTAACCCTAACCCTAACCCTAACCCAAAGCCTTACCCTCACCCGTCCACTAATCCTAAACCGTACGCTAACAATAACCCGTACCCTAACATGTACGCTCACCCTAAACCGTTGTCGTACCCTAACCTGTACCCTAAACTGTCCCCGTCCCCTAACCCAAAGCCTAACCCTTACCCGAAGCCTTACCCTCACCCGTCCCCTAATCCTAACCCGTATGCTAACACTAACCCGTACCCTAACACGTACGCTCACCCTAAACCGTTGTCGTACCGTAACCGGTACCCTAAACCGTCCCGGTCCCCTAACCATAACCCTAACCCTAACCCTTACCCGAAGCCTTACCCTCACCCGTCCCCTAATCCTAACCCGTACGCTAACACTAACCCGTACCCTAACACGTACGCTCACCCTAAACCGTTGTCGTACACTAACCTGTACCCTAAGCCGTCCCCATCCCCTAACCCTAACCCTAACCCTAACCCTAACCCTAACCCTTACCCGAAGCCTTACTCTCACCCGTCCCCTAATCCTAACCCGTACGCTAACACTAACCAGTACCCTAACACGTACGCTCACCCTAAACCGTTATCGTACCCTAACCTGTACCCTAAACCGTCCCCGTCCCCGTCCCCTAACCCTAACCCTAACCCTAACCCTAACCCTTACCCGAAGCCTTACCCTCACCCGTCCCCTAATCCTAACCCGTACGCCAACAATAACCCGTACCCTAACACGTACGCTCACCCTAAACTGTTGTCGTACCCTAACCTGTACCCTAAACCGTCCCCGTCACCGTCCCCAAACCCTAACCCTAACCCTAACCCTTACCCGAAACCTTACCCTCACCCGTCCCCTAATCCTAACCCATACGCTAACACTAACCCGTACCCTAACACGTACGCTCATCCTAAACCGTTGTCGTACCATAACCTGTACCCTAAACCGTCCCCGTCCCCGTCCCCTAACCCTAACCCTAACCCTAACCTTAACCCTAACCCTTACCCGAAGCCTTACCCTCACCCGTCCCCTAATCCTAACCCGTACGCTACACTAACCCATACCCTAACACGTACGCTCACCCTAAACCGTTGTCGTACCCTAACCTGTACCCTAAACCGTCCCCGTCCCCTAACACTAACCCTAACCCTAACCCTAACCCTAACCCTTACCCGAGGCCTTACCCTCACCCGTCCCCTAATCCTATCCCGTACGCTAACACTAACCCGTACCCTAACACATACGCTCACCCTAAACCGTTGTCGTACCCTAACCTGTACCCTAAACCGTCCCCGTCCCCTAACCCTAACCCTAACCCTAACCCTAACCCTAACCCTTACACGAAGCCTTACCCTCACCCGTCCCTTAATCCTAACCCGTACGCTAACACTAAACCATAACCTAACACGTAAGCTCACCCTAAACCATTGTCGTACCCTAACCTGTACCCTAAACCATCCCCGTCCCCTAACCCTAACCCTAACCCTAACCCTAACCTTAACCCTTACCCGAAACCTTACCCTCACACGTCCCCTAATCCTAAAACGTACGCTAACACTAACTCGTACCCTAACACGTACGCTCACCCTAAACCGTTGTCGTACCCTAACCTGTACCCTAAACCGTCCCCGTCCCCGTCCCCGTCCCCTAACCCTAACCCTAACCCTTACCCGAAGCCTTACCCTCACCCGTCCCCTAATCCTAACCCGTACGCTAACACTAACCCGTACCCTAACACGTACGCTCACCCTAAACCGTTGTCGTACCCTAACCTGTACCCTAAAGTGTCCCCGTCCCCTAATCCTAACCCTAAACCTAACCCTAACCCTAACCCTTACACGAAGTCTTACCCTCACCCGTCCCCTAAACCTAACCCGTACGCTAACACTAACCCGTACCCTAACATGTACGCTCACCCTAAACTGTTGTCGTACCCTAACCTGTACCCTAAACCGTCCCCGTCCCCTAACCCTAACCCTAACCCTAACCCTAACCCTAACCCTAACCCTTACCCGAAGCCTTACCCTCACCCGTACCCTAATCCTAACTCGTACGCTAACACTAACCCGTACCCTAACACGTACGCTCACCCTAAACCGTTGTCGTACACTAACCTGTACCCTAAACCATCCCCGTCCCCTAACCCTAACCTTAACCCTAACCCTAACCCTTACCCGAAGCCTTACCCTCATCCGTCCCCTAATCCTAACCCGTACGCTAACACTAACCCGTACCCTAACACGTACGCTCACCCTAAACCGTTGTCGTACCCTAACCTGTACCCTAAACCGTCCCCGTCCCCTAACCCTAACCCTAACCCTAACCCTAACGCTAACCCTTACCCGAAGCCTTACCCTCACCCGTCCCCTAATCCTAACCCGTACGCCAACACTAACCCGTACCCTAACACGAACGCTCACCCTAAACCGTTGTCGTACCCTAACCTGTACCCTAAACCGTCCTCGTCCCCGTCCCATAACCCTAACCCTAACCCTAACCCTAACCCTTACCCGAAGCCTTACCCTCACACGTCCCCTAATCCTAACCCGTACGCTAACACTAACCCGTACCCTAACACGTACGTTCACCCTAAACCGTTGTCGTACCATAACCTGTACCCTAAACCGTCCCCGTCCCCTAACCCTAACCCTAACCCTAACCCTAACCCTAACCCTAACCCTTACCCGAAGCCTTACTCTCACCCGTCCCCTAATCCTAACCCGTACGCTAACACTAACCCGTACCCTAACACGTACGCTCACCCTAAACCGTTGTCGTACCCTAAACCGTCCCCGTCCCCATCCCCTAACCCTAACCCTAACCCTAACCCTAACCCTAACCCGAAGCCTTACCCTCACCCGTCCCCTAATCCTAACCCGTACGCTAACACTAACCCGTACCCTAACACGTACGCTCACCCTAAACAGTTGTCATACCCTAACCTGTACCCTAAACCGTCCCCGTCCCCTAACCCTAACCCTAACCCTGACCCTAACCCTTACCCGAAGGCTTACCCTCACCCGTCCCATAATCCTAACCCGTACGCTAACACTAACCCGTACCCTAACACGTACTCTCACCCTAAACCGTTGTCGTACCCTAACCTGTACCCTAAACCGTCCCCGTCCCCGTCCCCTAACCCTAACCCTAACCCTAACCCTAACCCTTACCCGAAGACTTACCCTCACACGTCCCCTAATCCTAACCCGTACGCTAACATTAACTCGTACCCTAACACGTACGCTCACCCTAAACCGTTGTCGTACCATAACCTGTACCCTAAACCGTCCCCGTCCCCTAACCCTAACCCTAACCCTAACCCTAACCCTTACCCGAAGCCTTACCCTCACCCGTCCCCTAATCCTAACCCGTACGCTAACACTAACCCGTACCCTAACACGTACGCTCACCCTAAACCATTGTCGTACCCTAACCTGTACCCTAAACCGTCCCCGTCCCCGTCCCCTAACCCTAACCCTAACCCTAACCCTAACCCTTACCCGAAGCCTTACCCTCACCCGTCCCCTAATCCTAACCCGTACGCTAACACTAACCCGTACCCTAACACGTACGCTCACCCTAAACCGTTGTCGTACCCTAACCTGTACCCTAAACCGTCCCCGTCCCCGTCCCCGTCCCCTAACCCTAACCCTAACCCTTACCCGAAGCCTTACCCTCACCCGTCCCCTAATCCTAACCCGTACGCTAACACTAACCCGTACCCTAACACGTACGCTCACCCTAAACCGTTCTCGTACACTAACCTGTACCCTAAACCGTCCCCGTCCCCGTCCCCTAACCCTAACCCTAACCCTAACCTAACCCTTTCCCGAAGCCTTACCCTCACCCGTCCCCTAATCCTAACCCGTACGCTAACACTAACCCGTACCCTAACACGTACGCTCACCCTAAACCGTTGTCGTACCCTAACCTGTACCCTAAACCGTCCCCGTCCCCTAACCCTAACCCTAACCCTAACCCTAACCCTTACCCGAAGCCTTACCCTCACCCGTCCCCTAATCCTAACCCGTACGCTAACACTAACCCGTACCCTAACACGTACGCTCACCCTAAACCGTTGTCGTACCCTAACCTGTACCCTAAAGTGTCCCCGTCCCCTAATCCTAACCCTAAACCTAACCCTAACCCTAACCCTTACACGAAGTCTTACCCTCACCCGTCCCCTAATCCTAACCCGTACGCTAACACTAACCCGTACCCTAACATGTACGCTCACCCTAAACTGTTGTCGTACCCTCACCTGTACCCTAAACCGTCCCCGTCCCCTAACCCTAACACTAACCCTAACCCTAACCCTAACCCTAACCCTTACCCGAAGCCTTACCCTCACCCGTACCCTAATCCTAACTCGTACGCTAACACTAACCCGTACCCTAACACGTACGCTCACCCTAAACCGTTGTCGTACACTAACCTGTACCCTAAACCATCCCCGTCCCCTAACCCTAACCTTAAACCTAACCCTAACCCTTACCCGAAGCCTTACCCTCATCCGTCCCCTAATCCTAACCCGTACGCTAACACTAACCCGTACCCTAACACGTACGCTCACCCTAAACCGTTGTCGTACCCTAACCTGTACCCTAAACCGTCCCCGTCCCCTAACCCTAACCCTAACCCTAACCCTAACGCTATCCCTTACCCGAAGCCTTACCCTCACCCGTCCCCTAATCCTAACCCGTACGCCAACACTAACCCGTACCCTAACACGTACGCTCACCCTAAACCGTTGTCGTACCCTAACCTGTACCCTAAACCGTCCTCGTCCCCGTCCCATAACCCTAACCCTAACCCTAACCCTAACCCTTACCCGAAGCCTTACCCTCACACGTCCCCTAATCCTAACCCGTACGCTAACACTAACCCGTACCCTAACACGTACGTTCACCCTAAACCGTTGTCGTACCATAACCTGTACCCTAAACCGTCCCCGTCCCCTAACCCTAACCCTAACCCTAACCCTAACCCTAACCCTAACCCTTACCCGAAGCCTTATTCTCACCCGTCCCCTAATCCTAACCCGTACGCTAACACTAACCCGTACCCTAACACGTACGCTCACCCTAAACCGTTGTCGTACCCTAAACCGTCCCCGTCCCCGTCCCCTAACCCTAACCCTAACCCTAACCCGAAGCCTTACCCTCACCAGTCCCCTAATCCTAACCCGTACGCTAACACTAACCCGTACACTAACACGTACGCTCACCCTAAACAGTTGTCATACCCTAACCTGTACCCTAAACCGTCCCCGTCCCCTAACCCTAACCCTAACCCTGACCCTAACCCTTACCCGAAGGCTTACCCTCACCCGTCCCATAATCCTAACCCGTACGCTAACACTAACCCGTACCCTAACACGTACTCTCACCCTAAAACGTTGTCGTACCCTAACCTGTACCCTAAACCGTCCCCGTCCCCGTCCCCTAACCCTAACCCTAACCCTAACCCTAACCCTTACCCGAAGCCTTACTCTCACCCCTCCCCTAATCCTAACCCGCACGCTAACACTAACCCATACCCTAACACGTACGCTCACCCTAAACCGTTGTCGTACCCTAAACCGTCCCCGTCCCCGTCCCCGTCCTCTAACCCTAACACTACCCCTAACCCTAACCCTAACCCTAACGCTTACCCGAAGCCTTACCCTCTCCCGTCCCCTAATCCTAACCCGTACGCTAACACTAACCCATACCCTAACACGTACGCTCACCCTAAACCGCTGTCGTAATCTAACCTGTACCCTAAACCGTCCCCGTCCCCGTCCCCTAACCCTAACCCTAACCCTAACACTAACCCTTACCCGAAGCCTTACCCTCAGCCGTCCCCTAATCCTAACCCGTACGCTAACACTAACCCGTACTCTAACACGTACGCTTACCCTAAACCGTCGTCGTCCCCTAACCTGTAACCTAAACCGTCCCCGTCCCCGTCCCCTAACCCTAACCCTAAACCTAACCCTAACCCTTACCCGAAGCCTTACCCTCACCCATCCCCTAATCCTAACCCGTACGCTAACACTAACCCGTACCCTAACACGTACGCTCACCCTAAACCGTTGTCGTACCCTAACCTGTATCCTAAACCGTCCCCGTCCCCGTCCCCTAACCCTAACCCTAACCCTAACCCTAACCCTTACCCGAAGCCTTACCCTCTCCCGTCCCCTAATCCTAACCTGTACGCTAACACTGACCCGTACCCTAACACGTACGCTCACCCTAAACCGTTGTCATACCCTAACCTGTACCCTAAACCGTCCCTGTCCCCGTCCCCTAACCCTAAACCTAACCCTAACCCTAACCCTTACCCGAAGCTTTACCCTCACCCGTCCCCTAATCCTAACCCGTACGCTAACACTAACCCGTACCCTAACACGTACGCTCACCCTAAACCGTTCTCGTACCCTAACCTGTACCCTAAACCGTCCCCGTCCCCGTCCCCGTCCCCTAACCCTAACCCTAACCTAACCCTTTCCCGAAGCCTTACCCTCACCCGTCCCCTACTCCTAACCCGTACGCTAACACTAACCCGTACCCTAACACGTACGCTCACCCTAAACCGTTGTCGTACCCTAACCTGTACCCTAAACCGTCCCCGTCCCCTAACCATAACTCTAACACTAACCCTAACACTTACCCGAAGCCTTACCCTCACCCGTCCCCTAATCCTAACCCGTACGCTAACACTAACCCGTTCCCTAACACGTACGCTCACCCTAAACCGTTGTCGTACCCTAACCTGTACCCTAAACCGTCCCCGTCCCCTAATCCTAACCCTAACCCTAACCCTAACCCTAACCCTTACACGAAGTCTTACCCTCACCCGTTCCCTAATCCTAACACGTACGCTAACACTAACCCGTACCCTAACACGTACGCTCACCCTAAACTGTTGTCGTACCCTAACCTGTACCCTAAACCTTCCCCGTCCCCTAACCCTAACCCTAACCCTAACCCTAACCTTAACCCTAACCCTTACCCGAAGCCTTACCCTCACCCGTACCCTAATCCTAACTCGTACGCTAACACTAACCCATACCCTAACACGTACGCTCACCCTAAACCGTTGTCGTACACTAACCTGTACCCTAAACCATCCCCGTCCCCTAACCCTAACCCTAACCTTAACCCTAACCCTAACCCTTACCCGAATCCTTACCCTCATCCGTCCCCTAATCCTAACCCGTACGCTAACACTAACCCGTACCCTAACACGTACGCTCACCCTAAACCGTTGTCGTACCCTAACCTGTACCCTAAACCGTCCCCGTCCCCTAACCCTAACCCTAACCCTAACCCGAACCCTAACCCTTACCCGAAGCCTTACCCTCACCCGTCCCCTAATCCTAACCCGTACGCCAACACTAACCCGTACCCTAACACGTACGCTCACCCTAAACCGTTGTCGTACCCTAACCTGTACCCTAAACCGTCCCCGTCCCCGTCCCATAACCCTAACCCTAACCCTAACCCTAACCCTTACCCGAAGCCTTACCCTCACACGTCCCCTAATCCGAACCCGTACGCTAACACTAACCCGTACCCTAACACGTACGCTCACCCTAAACCGTTGTCGTACCCTAACCTGTACCCTAAACCGTCCCCGTCCCCTAACCCTAACCCTAAACCTAACCCTAACCCTTACCCGAAGCCTTACCCTCACCCGTCCCCTAATCCTAACCCGTACGCTAACACTAACCCGTACCCTAACACGTACGCTCAACCTAAACCGTCGTCGTACCCTAACCTGTACCCTAAACCGTCCCTGTCCCCTAACCCTAACCCTAACCCTAACCCTAACACTTACCCGAAACCTTACCTTCACCCGTCCCCTAATCCTAACCCGTACGCTAACACTAACCCGTACCCTAACACGTACGCTCACCCTAAACCGTTGTCGTACCCTAACCTGTACCCTAAACCATCCCCGTCTCCTAAACCTAACCCTAACCCTAACCCTAACCCTACCCCTTACCCGAAGCCTTACCCTCACCCGTCCCCTAATCCTAAACCGTAGGCTAACACTAACCCGTACCCTAACACGTACGCTCACCCTAAACCGTTGTCGTACCCTACCCTGTACCCTAAACCGTCCCCGTCCCCTAACCATAACCCTAAACCTAACCCTAACCCTAACCCTTACCCAAAGCCTTACCCTCACCCGTCCCCTAATCCTAACCCGTACGCTAACTCTAACCAGTACCCTAACACGTACGCTCATCCTAAACCGTTGTCATACCCTAACCTCTGCCCTAAACCGTCCCCGTCCCCTAACCCTAACCCTAACCCTAACCCCAAACCTAACCCTTACCCGAAGCCTTACCCTCACCCCTCCCCTTATCCTAGCCCGTACGCTAACACTAACCCATACCCTAACACGTACGCTCACCCTAAACCGTTGTCGTACCCTAACCTGTACCCTAAACCGTCCCCGTCCCCTAACCCTAAACCTAACCCTAACCCTAACCCTAACCCTAACCCTAACCCTACCCTAAACCGTCCCCGTTCACTAGCCCTAACCCTAACCCTAACCCTAACCCTAACCCTTACCCGAAGCCTTACACTCACCTGTCCCCTAATCCTAACCCGTACGCTAACACTAAGCCGTACCCTAACACGTACGCTCACCCTAAACCGTTGTCGTACCCTAACCTGTACCCTAAACCGTCCCCGTCCCCTAACCCTAACCCTAACACTAACCCTAACCCTTACCCGAAGCCTTACCCTCACCCGTCCCCTAATCCTAACCCGTACGCTAACACTAACCCGTACCCTAACACGTACGCTCATCCTAAACCGTTATCGTACTCTAACCTGTACCCTAAAGCGTCCCCGTCCCCGTCCCCTAACCCTAACCCTAACCCTAACCCTAACCCTTACCCGAAGCCTTACACTCACCCGTCCCCTAATCCTAACCCATACGCTAACACTAACCCGTACCCTAACACGTACGCTCATCCTAAACCGTTGTCGTACCATAACCTGTACCCTAAACCGTCCCCGTCCCCTAACCCTAACCCTAACCCTAACCCTAACCCTAACCCGAAACCTTACCCTCACCCGTCCCCTAATCCTAACCCGTACGCCAACACTAACCCGTACCCTAACACGTACGCTCACCCTAAACCGTTGTCGTACCCTAAACTGTACCCTAAACCGTCCCCGTCCCCTAACCCTAACCCTAACCCTAACCCTAACCCTTACCCGAATCCTTACCCTCACCCGTCCCCTAATCCTAACCCGTACGCAAACACTAACCCGTACCCTAACACGTACGCTCAACCTAACCCGTTGTCATACCCTAACCTGTACACTAAACCGTCCCCTAACCCTAACCCTAACCCTAACCCTAACCCTTACCCGAAGCCTTACCCTCACCCGTCCCCTAATCCTAACCCGTACGCTAACACTAACCCGTACCCTAACACGTACGCTCACCCTAATCCATTGTCGAAACCTAACCTGTACCCTAAACCGTTCCCGTCCCATAACCCTAACCCTAACCCTAGCCCTAACCCTAACCCTTACCCCAAGCCTTACCCTCACCCGTCCCCTAATCCTAACCCGTACGCTAACACTAAACCGTACCCTAACACGTACGCTCACCCTAAACCGTTGTCGTACCATAACCTGTACCCTAAACCGTCCCCGTCCCCTAACCCTTACCCTAACCCTAACCCTTACCCGAAGCCTTACCCTCACCCGTCCCCTAATCCTAACCCGTACGCTAACACTAATCCGTACCCTAACACCTATGCTCACCCTAAACTGTTGTCGTACCCTAACCTGTACCCTAAACCGTCCCCGTCCCGTAACCCTAACCCTAACACTAACCCTAACCCTTACCCGAAGCCTTACACTCACACGTCCCCTAATCCTAACCCGTACGCTAACACTAACCCGTACCCTAACACGTACACTCACCCTAAACCGTTGTCGTACCCTAACCTGTACCCTAAACCTTCCCCGTCCCCGTCCCCTAACCCTAACCCTAACCCAAAGCCTTACCCTCACCCGTCCACTAATCCTAAACCGTACGCTAACAATAACCCGTACCCTAACATGTACGCTCACCGTAAACCGTTGTCGTACCCTAACCTGTACCCTAAACTGTCCCCGTCCCCTAACCCTAACCCTAACCCTTACCCGAAGCCTTACCCTCACCCGTCCCCTAATCCTAACCCGTATGCTAACACTAACCCGTACCCTAACACGTACGCTCACCCTAAACCGTTGTCGTACCGTAACCGGTACCCTAAACCGTCCCGGTCCCCTAACCATAACCCTAACCCTAACCCTTACCCGAAGCCTTACCCTCACCCGTCCCCTAATCCTAACCCGTACGCTAACACTAACCCGTACCCTAACACATACGCTCACCCTAAACCGTTGTCGTACACTAACCTGTACCCTAAGCCGTCCCCATCCCCTAACCCTAACCCTAACCCTAACCCTAACCCTAACCCTTACCCGAAGCCTTACTCTCACCCGTCCCCTAATCCTAACCCGTACGCTAACACTAACCAGTACCCTAACACGTACGCTCACCCTAAACCGTTATCGTACCCTAACCTGTACCCTAAACCGTCCCCGTCCCCGTCCCCTAACCCTAACCCTAACCCTAACCCTAACCCTTACCCGAAGCCTTACCCTCACCCGTCCCCTAATCCTAACCCGTACGCCAACACTAACCCGTACCCTAACACGTACGCTCACCCTAAACTGTTGTCGTACCCTAACCTGTACCCTAAACCGTCCCCGTCACCGTCCCCAAACCCTAACCCTAACCCTAACCCTTACCCGAAACCTTACCCTCACCCGTCCCCTAATCCTAACCCATACGCTAACACTAACCCGTACCCTAACACGTACGCTCATCCTAAACCGTTGTCGTACCATAACCTGTACCCTAAACCGTCCCCGTCCCCGTCCCCTAACCCTAACCCTAACCCTAACCTTAACCCTAACCCTTACCCGAAGCCTTACCCTCACCCGTCCCCTAATCCTAACCCGTACGCTACACTAACCCATACCCTAACACGTACGCTCACCCTAAACCGTTGTCGTACCCTAACCTGTACCCTAAACCGTCCCCGTCCCCTAACACTAACCCTAACCCTAACCCTAACCCTAACCCTTACCCGAGGCCTTACCCTCACCCGTCCCCTAATCCTATCCCGTACGCTAACACTAACCCGTACCCTAACACGTACGCTCACCCTAAACCGTTGTCGTACCCTAACCTGTACGCTAAACCATCCCCGTCCCCGTCCCCGTCCCCTAACCCTAACCCTAACCCTAACCCTAACCCTAACCCTTACCCGAAGCCTTACCCTCACCCGTCCCCTAATCCTAACCCGTACGCTAACACTAACCCGTACCCTAACACGTACGCTTACCCTAAACTGTTGTCGTACCCTAACCTGTACCCTCAACCATCCCCGTCCCCTAACCCTAACCCTAACCCTAACCCTAACCCTAACCCTAACCCTTACCCGAAGCCTTACCCTCACCCGTCCCCTAATCCTAACCCGTACGCTAACACTAACCCGTACCCTAATATGTACGCTCAACCTAAACGGTTGTCGTACCCTAACCTGTACCCTAAACCGTCCCCGTCCCCTAACCCGAACCCTAACCCTAACCCTAACCCTTTCCCGAAGCCTTACCCTCACCCGTCCCCTAATCCTAACCCGTACGCTAACACTAACCCGTACCCTAACACATACGCTCACCCTAAACTTTGTCTTACCATAACCTGTATCCTAAACCGTCCCCGTCCCCTAACCCTAACCCTAACCCTAACCCTTACCCGAAGCCTTACCCTCACCCGTCCCCTAATCCTAACCCGTACGCTAACACTAACCCGTACCCTAACACGTACGCTCACCCTAAACCATTGTTGTACCCTAACCTGTACCCTAAACCGTCCCCATCCCCTAACCCTAACCCTAACCCTAACCCTAACCCTAACCCTTAGCCGAAGCCTTACCCTCACCCCTCCCCTAATCCTAAACCGTACGCTAACACTAGGCGGTACACTAACACGTACGGTCACTCTAAACCGTTTTCGTACCCTAACCTGTACCCTAAACCGTCCCCGTCCCGTAACCCTAACCCTAACCCTAACCCTAACACTTACCCGAAGCCTTACCCTCACCCGTCGCCTAATCCTAACGCGTAGGCTAACACTAACCCGTACCCTAACACGTACGCTCACCCTAAACCGTTGTCGTACCCTAACCTGTACCCTAAAGCGTCCCCGTCGCCGTCCCCTAACCCTAACCATAACCCTCACCCTTACCCGAAGCCTTACCCTCACCCGTCCCCTAATCCTAACCCGTACGCTAACACTAACCCGTACCCTAACACGTACGCTCACCCTAAACCGTTGTCGTACCCTAACCTGTACCCTAAACCGTCCCCATCCCCTAACCCTAACCCTAACCCTTACCCGAAGCCTTACCCTCACCCGTCCCCTAATCCTAACCCGTACGCTAACACTAACCCGTACCCTAACACGTACCCTCACCCTAAACCGTTGTCGTACCCTAACCTGTACCCTAAACCGTCCCCGTCCCCTAACCCTAACCCTAACCCTAACCCTAACCCTTACCCGAAGCCTTACCCTCACCCGTCCCCTAATCCTAACCCGTACGCTAACACTAACCCGTACCCTAACACGTACGCTCACCCTAAACCGTTGTCGTACCCTAACCTGTACCCTAAAGCGTCCCCGTCCCCTAACCCTAACCCTAACCCTAACACTAACCCTAACCCCTACCCGAAGCCTTACCCTCAACCGTCCCCTAATCTTAACCCGTACGCTAACACTAACCCGTACCCTAACACGTACGCTCACCCTAAACCGCTGTGGTACACTAACCTGTACCCTAAACCGTCCCCGTCCCCTAACCCTAACCCTAACCCTAAACCTCACCCTGACGCTTACCCGAAGCCTTACACTCACCCGTCCCTAATCCTAACCCGTACGCTAACACTAAGCCATACCCTAACACGTACGCTCACCCTAAACCGTTGTCGTACCCTAACCTGTACCCTAAACCGTCCCCGTCCCCTAACCCTAACCCTAACCCTAACCCTAACCCTAACCCTTACCCGAAGCCTTACCCTCACCCGTCCCCTAATCCTAACCCGTACGCTAACACTAACCCGTACCCTAACACGTACGCTCACCCTAAACCGTTGTCGTACCCTAACCTGTACCCTAAACCGTCCCCGTCCCCGTCCCCTAACCCTAACCCTAACCCTAACCCTAACCCTTACCCGAAGCCTTACCCTAACCCGTCCCCTAATCCTAACCCGTACGCTAACACTAGACCATACCCTAACACGTACGCTCACCCTAAACCGTTGTCGTACCCTAACCTGTACCCTAAACCGTCCCCGTCCCCTAACCCTAACCCTAACCCTAACCCTAACCCTTACCCGAAGCCTTACCCTCACCCGTCCCCTAATACTAACCCGTACGCTAACACTAACCCGTACCCTAACACCTACGCTCACCCTAAACCGTTGTCGTACCCTAACCTGTACCCTAAACCGTCCCCGTCCCCTAACCCTAACCCTAACCCTAACCCTAACCCTAACCCTAACCCTTACCTGAAGCCTTACCCTCACCCGTCCCCTAATCCTAACCCGTACGCTAACACTAACCCGTACCCTAACACCTACGCTCACCCTAAACCGTTGTCGTACCCTAACCTGTACCCTAAACCGTCCCCATCCCCGTCCACTATCCCTAACCATAACCCTAACCCGAAGCCTTACCCTCACACGTCCCCTAATCCTAACCCGTACGCTAACACTAACCCGTAACCTAACACGTACGCTCACCCTAAACCGTTGTCGTACCATAACCTGTACCCTAAACCGTCCCCGTCCCATAACCCTAACCCTAACCCTAACCCTAACCCTAACCCTAACCCTTACCCGAAGCCTTACCCTCACCCGTCCCCTAATCCTAACCCGTACGCTAACACTAACCCTTAACCTAACACGTACGCTCACCCTAAACCGTTGTCGTACCCTAACCTGTACCCTAAACCGTCCCCGTCACCGTCCCCTAACCCTAACCCTAACCCTAACCCTAGCCCTAACCCTTACCCGAAGCCTTACCCTCACCCGTCCCCTAATCCTAACACGTACGCTAACACTAACCCGTACCCTAACACGTACGCTCAACCTAAACCGTTGTCGTACCATAACCTGTACCCTAAACCGTCCCCGTCCCCTTACCCTAACCCTAACCCTAACCCTAAACCTAACCCTTACCCGAAGCCTTACCCTCACCCGTCCCCTAATCCTAACCCGTACGCTAACACTAACCCGTACCCTAACACGTACGCTCACCCTAAACCGTTGTCGTACCCTAACCTGTACCCTAAACCGTCCCCGTCCCCTAACCCTAACCCTAACCCGAACACTAACCCTAACCCTTACCCGAAGCCTTACCCTCAACCGTCCCCTAATCCTAACCCGTACGCTAACACTAACCCGTACCCTAACACGTACGCTCACCCTAAACCGCTGTCGTACACTAACCTGTACCCTAAACCGTCCCCGTCCCCTAACCCTAACCCTAACCCTAAACCTCACCCTAACCCTTACCCGAAGCCTTACACTCACCCGTCCCTAATCCTAACCCGTACGCTAACACTAACCCGTACCCTAACACGTATGCTCACCCTAAACCGTTGTCGTACCCTAACCTGTACCCTAAACCGTCCCCGTCCCCGTCCCCTAACCCTAACCCTAACCCTAACCCTAACCCTTACCCGAAGCCTTACCCTCATCCGTCCCCTAATCCTAACCCGTACGCTAACACTAACCCGTACCCTAACACGTACGCTCACCCTAAACCGTTGTCGTACCCTAACCTGTACCCTAAACCGTCCCCGTCCCCTAACCCTAACCCTAACCCTAACCCTAACCTAAACCTTACCCGAAGCCTTACCCTCACCCATCCCCTAATCCTAACCCGTACGCTAACTCTAACCCGTACCCTAACACGTATGTTCACCTTAAACCGTTGTCGTACCCTAACCTGTACCCTAAACCGTCCCCGTGCCCTAACCCTAACCCTAACCCTAACCCTAACCCTAACCCTAACCCTAACTCGAAGACTTACCCTCACCCATTCCCTAATCCTAACCCGTACGCTAACACTAACCCATACCCTAACACGTACGCTCACCCTAAACCGTTGTCATACCCTAATCTGCACCCTAAACCGTCCCCGTCCCCTAACCCTAACCCTAACCCTAACCCTAACCCTTACCTGAAGCCTTACCCTCACCCGTCCCCTAATATTAAACCGTACGCTAACACTAACCGGTACCCTAAGACGTACGCTCACCCTAAACCGTTGTCGTACACTAACCTGTACACTAAACCGTCCCCGTCCCCTAACCCTAACCCTAACCCTAACCCTAACCCTAACCCTTACCCGAAGCCTTACCCTCACCCATCCCCTAATCCTCACTCGTACGCTAACACTAACCCGTACCCTAACACGTACGCTCACCCTAAACCGTTGTCGTACCCTAAACTGTACCCTAAACCGTCCCCGTACCCGTCCCCTAACCCTAACCCTAAACCTAACCCTAACCCTTACCCGAAGCCTTACCCTCACCCGTCCCCTAATCCTAAACCGTACGCTAACACTAACCCGTACCCTAACACGTACGCTCACCCTAAACCGTTGTCGTACCATAACCTGTACCCTAAACTGTCCCCATCCCCTAACCCTAACCCTAACCCTAACCCTTACCTGAAGCCTTACCCTCACCCGTCCCCTAATCCTAACCCGTACGCTAACACTAACCCGTACCCTAACACGTACGCTCACCCTAAACGGTTGTCGTACAATAACCTGTACACTAAACCGTCCCCGTCCCCTAACCCTAAACCTAACCTTAACCCTAACCCTAACCCTTACCCGAAGCCTTACCCTCACCCGTCCCCTAATCCTAACCCGTACGCTAACACTTTCCCGTACCCTAACACGTACGCTCACACTAAACCGTTGTCGTACCCTAACCTGTACCCTAAACCGTCCCCGTCCCCGTCCCCTAACCCTAACCCTAACCCTAACCCTAACCCTAACCCAAAGCCTTACCCTCACCCGTTCCCTAATCCTAACCCGTACGCTAACACTAACCCGTACACTCACAACTACGCTCACCCTAAACAGTTGTCATACCCTAACCTGTACCCTAAACCGTCCCCGTACCCTAACCCTAACCCTAACCCTAACCCTAACCCTAACCCTTACCCGAAGCCTTACCCTCACCCGTCCCCTAATCCTAACCCGTACGCTAACACTAACCCGTACCCTAACACGTACGCTCACCGTAAACCGTTTTCGTACCCTAACCTGTACCCTAAACCGTCCCCTAACCCTAACCCTAACCCTAACCTTAACACTAACCCTAACCCTTACCCGAAGCCTTACCCTCAACCGTCCCCTAATCCTAACCCGTACGCTAACACTAACCCGTACCCTAACACGTACGCTCACCCTAAACCGCTGTGGTACACTAACCTGTACCCTAAACCGTCCCCGTCCCCTAACCCTAACCCTAACCCTAAACCTCACCCTGACGCTTACCCGAAGCCTTACACTCACCCGTCCCTAATCCTAACCCGTACGCTAACACTAAGCCATACCCTAACACGTACGCTCACCCTAAACCGTTGTCGTACCCTAACCTGTACCCTAAACCGTCCCCGTCCCCTAACCCTAACCCTAACCCTAACCCTAACCCTTACCCGAAGCCTTACCCTCACCCGTCCCCTAATCCTAACCCGTACGCTAACACTAACCCGTACCCTAACACGTACGCTCACCCTAAACCTTTGTCGTACCCTAACCTGTACCCTAAACCGTCCCCGTCCCCGTCCCCTAACCCTAACCCTAACCCTAACCCTAACCCTTACCTGAAGCCTTACACTCACCCGTCTCCTAATCCTAACCCGTACGCTAACACTAGCCCATACCCTAACACGTACGCTCACCCTAAACAGTTGTCGTACCCTAACCTGTACCCTAAACCGTCCCCATCCCCTAACCCTAACCCTAACCTTAACCCTTACCCGAAGCCTTACCCTCACCCGTCCCCTAATCCTAACCCGTACGCTAACACTAACCCATACCCTAACACCTACGCTCACCCTAAACAGTTGTCGTACCCTAACCTGTACGCTAAACCGTCCCCGTCCCCGAACCCTAACCCTAACCCTAACCCTAACCCTTACCCGAAGCCTTACCCTCACCCGTCCCCTAATCCTAACCCGTACGCTAACACTAACCCGTACCCTAACACGTACGCTCACCCTAAACCGTTGTCGTACCCTAACCTGTACCCTAAACCGTCCCCGTCCCCTAACCCTAACCCTAACCCTAACCCTAAACCTAACCCTTACCCGAAGCCTTACCCTCACCCGTCCCCTAATCCAAACCCGTACGCTAACACTAACCCGTACCCTAACACGTACGCTCACCCTAAACCGTTGTCGTACCCTAACCTGTACCCTAAACCGTCCCCGTCCCCTACCCCTAACCCTAACCCTAACCCTTACCCTTACCCGAAGCCTTACCCTCACCCGTCCCCTAATCCTAACCCGTACGCTAACACTAAACCGTACCCTAACACGTACGCTCACCCTAAACCGTTGTCATACCCTAACCTGTACCCTAAACCGTCCCCATCCCCTAACCCTAACCCTAACCCTAACCCTAACCCTAACCCTTACCCGAAGCCTTACCCTCACCCCTCCCCTAATCCTAAACCGTACGCTAACACTAGGCGGTACACTAACACGTACGGTCACTCTAAACCGTTTTCGTACCCTAACCTGTACCCTAAACCGTCCCCGTCCCGTAACCCTAACCCTAACCCTAACCCTAACACTTACCCGAAGCCTTACCCTCACCCGTCGCCTAATCCTAACGCGTAGGCTAACACTAACCCGTACCCTAACACGTACGCTCACCCTAAACCGTTGTCGTACCCTAACCTGTACCCTAAAGCGTCCCCGTCGCCGTCCCCTAACCCTAACCCTAACCCTCACCCTTACCCGAAGCCTTACCCTCACCCGTCCCCTAATCCTAACCCTTACGCTAACACTAACCCGTACCCTAACACGTACGCTCACCCTAAACCGTTGTCGTACCCTAACCTGTACCCTAAACCGTCCCCATCCCCTAACCCTAACCCTAACCCTTACCCGAAGCCTTACCCTCACCCGTCCCCTAATCCTAACCCGTACGCTCACACTAACCCGTACCGTAACACGTACCCTCACCCTAAACCGTTGTCGTACCCTAACCTGTACCCTAAACCGTCCCCCTCCCCTAACCCTAACCCTAACCCTAACCCTAACCCTTACCCGAAGCCTTACCCTCACCCGTCCCCTAATCCTAACCCGTACGCTAACACTAACCCGTACCCTAACACGTACGCTCACCCTAAACCGTTGTCGTACCCTAACCTGTACCCTAAAGCGTCCCCGTCCCCTAACCCTAACCCTAACCCTAACACTAACCCTAACCCTTACCCGAAGCCTTACCCTCAACCGTCCCCTAATCTTAACCCGTACGCTAACACTAACCCGTACCCTAACACGTACGCTCACCCTAAACGGCTGTGGTACACTAACCTGTACCCTAAACCGTCCCCGTCCCCTAACCCTAACCCTAACCCTAAACCTCACCCTGACGCTTACCCGAAGCCTTACACTCACCCGTCCCTAATCCTAACCCGTACGCTAACACTAAGCCATACCCTAACACGTACGCTCACCCTAAACCGTTGTCGTACCCTAAACTGTACCCTAAACCGTCCCCGTCCCCTAACCCTAACCCTAACCCTAACCCTAACCCTAACCCTTACCCGAAGCCTTACCCTCACCCGTCCCCTAATCCTAACCCGTACGCTAACACTAACCCGTACCCTAACACGTACGCTCACCCTAAACCGTTGTCGTACCCTAACCTGTACCCTAAACCGTCCCCGTCCCCGTCCCCTAACCCTAACCCTAACCCTAACCCTAACCCTTACCTGAAGCCTTACACTCACCCGTCTCCTAATCCTAACCCGTACGCTAACACTAGCCCATACCCTAACACGTACGCTCACCCTAAACAGTTGTCGTACCCTAACCTGTACCCTAAACCGTCCCCATCCCCTAACCCTAACCCTAACCCTAACCCTTACCCGAAGCCTTACCCTCACCCGTCCCCTAATCCTAACGCGTACGCTAACACTAACCCATACCCTAACACCTACGCTCACCCTAAACAGTTGTCGTACCCTAACCTGTACGCTAAACCGTCCCCGTCCCCTAACCCTAACCCTAACCCTAACCCTAACACTTACCCGAAGCCTTACCCTAACCCGTCCCCTAATCCTAACCCGTACGCTAACACTAGACCATACCCTAACACGTACGCTCACCCTAAACCGTTGTCGTACCCTAACCTGTACCCTAAACCGTCCCCGTCCCCTAACCCTAACCCTAACCCTAACACTAACCCTAACCCTTACCCGAAGCCTTACCCTCAACCGTCCCCTAATCCTAACCCGTACGCTAACACTAACCCGTACCCTAACACGTACGCTCACCCGAAACCGCTGTCGTACACTAACCTGTACCATAAACCGTCCCCGTCCCCTGACCCTAACCCTAACCCTAAACCTCACCCTAACGCTTACCCGAAGCCTTACACTCACCCGTCCCCTAATCCTAACCCGTACGCTAACACTAACCTGTACCCTAACACGTACGCTCACCCTAAACCGTTGTCGTACCCTAACCTGTACCCTAAACCGTCCCCGTCCCCGTCCCCTAACCCTAACCCTAACCCTAACCCTAACCCTTACCCGAAGCCTTACCCTCACCCGTCCCCTAATCCTATCCCGTACGCTAACACTAGCCCATACCCTAACACGTACGCTCACCCTAAACCGTTGCCGTACCCTAACCTGTACCCTAAACCGTCCCTGTCCCCTAACCCTAACCCTAACCCTAACCCTAACCCTAACCCTTACCCGAAGCCTTACCCTCACCCGTCCCCTAATCCTAAACCGTACGCTAACACTAAGCCGTACACTAACACGTACGCTCACTCTGAACTGTTGTCGTACCCTAACCTGTACCCTAAACCGTCCCCGTCCCCGTCCCCTAACCCTAACCCTAACCCTAACCCTAACCCTTACCCGAAGCCTTACCCTCACCCGTCCCCTAATCCTAACGCGTACGCTAACACTAACCCGTACCCTAACACGTACGGTCACCCTAAACCGTTGTCGTACCCTAACCTGTACCCTAAACCGTCCCCGTCCCCTAAACCTAACCCTAACCCTAACCCTAACCCTAACCCTTTCCCAAAGCCTTACCCTCACCCGTCCCCTAATCCTAACCCATACACTAACACTAACCCGTACCCTAACACGTACGCTCACCCTAAACCGTTGTCGTACCCTAACCTGTACCCTAAACCGTCCCCGTCGCCGTCCCCTAACCCTAACCCTAACCCTAAACTATACCCGAAGCCTTACCCTCACCCGTCCCCTAATCCTAACCCGTACGCTAACACTAACCCGTACCCTAACACATACGCTCACCCTAAACCGTTGTCGTACCCTAACCTGTACCCTAAACCGTCCCCGTCCCCTAACCCTAACCCTAACCCTTACCCGAAGCCTTACCCTCACCCGTCCCCTAATCCTAACCCGTACGCTAACACTAAACCGTACCCTAACATGTACGCTCACCCTAAACCGTTGTCGTACCCTAACCTGTACCCTAAACCGTCCCCGTCCCCTAACCCTAACCCTAACGCTAACCCTAACCATAACCCTTACCCGAAGCCTTACCCTCACCCGTCCCCTAATCCTAACCCGTACGCTAACACTAACCCGTACCATAACACGTACGCTCACCCTAAACCGTTGTCGTACCCTAACCTGTACCCTCAGCCGTCCCCGTCCCCGTCCCCTAACCCTAACCCTAACCCTTACCCGAAGCCTTACCCTCACCCGTCCCATAATCCTAACCCGTACGCTAACACTAACCCGTACCCTAACACGTACGCTTACCCTAAACCGTTGTCGTACCCTAACCTGTACCCTAAACCGTCCCCGTCCCCTAACCCTAACCCTAACCCTAACCCTAACCCTAACCCTTACCCAAAGCCTTACCCTCACCCGTCCCCTAATCCTAACCCGTACGCTAACACTAACCCGTACCCTAACACGTACGCTCACCCTAAACCGTTGTCGTACTCTAACCTGTACCCTAAACCGTCCCCGTCCCCGTCCCCGTCCCCTAACCGTAACCCTAACCCTTACCCGAAGCCTTACCCTCACCCGTCCCCTAATCCTAACCCGTACGCTAACACTAACCCGTACCCTAACACGTACGCTCACCCTAAACCGTTGTCGTACCCTAACCTGTACCCTAAACCGTCCCCGTCCCCTACCCCTAACCCTAACCCTAACCCTAACCCTAACCCTTACCCGAAGCCTTACCCTCACCCGTTACCTAATCCTAACCCGTACGCTAACACTAACCCGTACCCTAACACGTATGCTCACCCTAAACCGTTGTCGTACCCTAACCTGTACCCTAAACCGTCCCCGTCCCCTAACCCTAACCCTAACCCTAATCCTAACCCTAACACTTACCCGAAGCCTTACACTCACCCGTCCCCTAATCCTAACCCGTACGCTAACACTAACCCGTACCCTAACACGTACGCTCACCCTAAACGGTTGTCATACCCTAACCTGTACCCTGAACATTCCCCGTCCCCTAACCATAACCCTAACCCTAACCCTAACCCTAACCCTTACCCGAAGCCTTACCCTCACCCGTCCCCTAATCCTAACCCGTACGCTAACACTAACCCGTACCCTAACACGTACGCTCACCCTAAACCATTGTCGTACCCTAAACTGTACCCTAAACGGTCCCCGTCCCCTAACCCTAACCCTAACCCTAACTCTTACCCGAAGCCTTACCCTCACCCGTTCCCTAATCCTAACCCGTATGCTAACACTAACCCGTACCCTAACACGTACACTCACCCTAAACCGTTGTCGTACCCTAACCTGTACCCTAAACCGTCCCCGTCCCCTAACCCTAACCCTAACCCTATCCCTAACCCTAACCCTTACCCGAAGCCTTACCCTCACACGTCCCATAATCCTAACCCGTACGCTAACATAAACCCGTACCCTAACACGTATGCTCACCCTAAACCGTTGTCGTACCCTAACCTGTACCCTAAACCGTCCCCGTCCCCTAACCCTAACCCTAACCCTAACCCTTACCCGAAGCCTTACCCTCACCCGTCCCCTAATCCTAACCCGTACGCTAACACTAACCCGTACCCTAACACGTACGCTCACCCTAAACCGTTGTCGTACCCTAACCTGTACCCTAAACCGTCCCCATCCCCTAACCCTAACCCTAACCCTAACCCTAAACCTAACACTTACCCGAAGCCTGACCCTCACCCGTCCCCTAATCCTAACCCGTATGCTAACACTAACCCGTACCCTAACACGTACGCTCACCCTAAACCGTTGTCGTACCCTAACCTGTACCCTAAATCGTCCCCGTCCCCTAACCCTAACCCTAACCCTTACCCGAAGCCTTACCCTCACCCGTCCCCTAATCCTAACCCGTACGCTAACACTAACCCGTACCCTAACACGTACGCTCACCCTAAACCGTTGTCGTACCCTAACCTGTACCCTAAACCGTCCCCATCCCCTAAACCTAACCCTAACCTTAACCCTAACCCTAACCCTTACCCGAAGCCTTACCCTCACCCGTCCCCTAATCCGAAACCGTACGCTAACACTAACCCGTACCCTAACACGTACGCTCACTCTAAACCGTTGTCGTACCCTAACCTGTACCCTAAACCGTCCCCGTCCCCTAACCCTAACCCTAACCCTAACCCTAACCCTAACCCTTACCCGAAGCCTTACCCTCACCCGTCCCCTAATCCTAACCCGTACGCTAACACTAACCCGTACCCTAACACGTACGCTCACCCTAAACCGTTGTCGTACCCTAACCTGTACCCTAAACCGTCCCCGTCCCCTAACCCTAACCCTAACCCTAACCCTTTCCCGAAGCCTTACCCTCACCCGTCCCCTAATCCTAACCCGTACACTAACACTAACCCGTACCCTAACACGTACGCTCACCCTAAACCGTTGTCGTACCCTAACCTGTACCCTAAACCGTCCCCGTCGCCGTCCCCTAACCCTAACCCTAACCCTAACTCTTACCCGAAGCCTTACCCTCACCCGTCCCCTAATCCTAACCCGTACGCTAACACTAACCCGTACCCTAACACGTACGCTCACCCTAAACCGTTGTCGTACCCTAACCTGTACCCTAAACCGTCCCCGTCCCATAACCCTAACCCTAACCCTTACCCGAAGCCTTACCCTCACCCGTCCCCTAATCCTAAGACGTACGCTAACACTAACCCGTATCCTAACACGTACGCTCACCCTAAACCGTTGTCGTACCTTAACCTGTACCCTAAACCGTCCCCGTCCCCTAACCCGAACCCTAACGCTAACCCTAAACCTAACCCTTACCCGAAGCCTTACCCTCACCCGTCCCCTAATCCTGACCCGTACGCTAACACTAACCCGTACCCTAACACGTACGCTCACCCTAAACCGTTGTCATACCCTAACCTGTACCCTAAACCGTCCCCGTCCCCTAACCCTAACCCTAACCCTAATCCTAACCCTAACCCTTACCCGAAGCCTTACACTCACCCGTCCCCTAATCCTAACCCGGACGCTAACACTAACCCGTACCCTAACACGTACGCTCACCCTAAACTGTTGTCATACACTAACCTGTACCCTAAACCGTCCCCGTCCCCTAACCCTACCCCTAACCCAAACCCTAACCCTAACCCTTACCCGAAGCCTTACCCTCACCCGTCCCCTAATCCTAACCCGTACGCTAACACTAAACCGTACCCTAACACGTACGCTCACCCTAAACAGTTGTCGTACCCTAAACTGTACCCTAAACCGTCCCCGTCCCCTAACCCTAACCCTAACCCTAACCCTTACCCGAAGCCTTACCCTCACCCGTCCCCTAATCCTAACCCGTACGCTAACACTAACCCGTACCCTAACACGTACACTCACCCTAAACCGTTGTCGTACCCTAACCTGTAACCTAAACCGTCCCCGTCCCCTAACCCTAACCCTAACCCTAACCATAACCCTAACCCTTAACCGAAGCCTAACCCTCACCCGTCCCCTAATCCTAACCCGTACGGTAACACTAACCCGTACCCAAACATGTATGCTCACCCTAAACCGTTGTCGTACCCTAACCTGTACCCTAAACCGTCCCCGTCCCCTAACCCTAACCCTAACCCAAACCCTTACCCGAAGCCTAACCCTCACCCGTCCCCTAATCCTAACCCGTACGCTAACACTAATCCGTACCCTAACACGTACGCTCATTCTAAACCGTTGTCGTACACTAACCTGTACCCTAAACCGTCCCCGTCCCCTAACCCTAATCCTAACCTTAACCCTAACCCTAACCCTTACCGGAAGCCTTACCCTCACCCGTCCCCTAATCCTAACCCGTACGCTAACACTAACCCGTACCCTAACACGTACACTCACCCTAAACCGTTGTCGTACCCTAACCTGTACCCTAAACCGTCCCCGTCCCTGTCCCCTAACCCTAACCCTTACCCGAAGCCTTACCCTCACCCGTCCCCTAATCCTAACCCGTAAGCTAACACTAACCCATACCCTAACACGTACACTCACCCTAAACCGTTGTCGTACCCTAAGCTATACCCTAAACCGTCCCCGTCCCCTAACCCTAACCCTAACCCTATCCCTAAACCTTACCCGAAGCCTTACTCTCACCCGTCCCCTAATCCTAAACCGTACGCAAACACTAAACGGTACCCTAATACGTACGCTCACCCTAAACCGTTGTCGTACCCTAACCTGTACCCTAAACCGTCCCCGTCCCCTAACCCTAACCCTAACCCTAACCTTAACCCTAACCCTTACCCGAAGCCTTAACCTCACCCGTCCCCTAATCCTAAACCGTACGCAAACACTAAACGGTACCCTAATACGTACGCTCACCCTAAACCGTTTTCGTACACTAACCTGTACCCTAAACCGTCCCCGTCACCGTCCCCGTCCCCTAACCCTAACCCTAACCCTAACCCTTACCCGAAACCTTACCCTCACCCGTCCCCTAATCCTAACCCGTACGCTAACACTAACCCGTACCCTAACACGTATGCTCACCCTAAACCGTTGTCGTACCCTAACCTGTACCCTAAACCGTCCCCGTCCCCTAACCCTAACCCTAACCCTAACCCTTACCCAAAGCCTTACCCTCACCCGTCCCCTAATCCTAACCCGTACGCTAACACTAACCCGTACCCTAACACGTAGGCTCACCCTGAACCGTTCTCGTACCCTAACCTGTAACCTAAACCGTCCCTGTCCCCTAACCCTAACCCTAACCCTAACCCTAACCCTAACCCTTACGCGAAGCCTTAGCCTCACCCGTCCCCTAATCCTAACCCGTAGGCTAACACTAACCCGTACCCTAACACGTACACTCACCCTAAACCGTTGTCGTACCCTAACCTGTACCCTAAACCGTCCCCGAAACCGTCCCCTAACCCTAACCCTAACCCTAACCCTAACCCTAACCCTTACCCGAAGCCTTACTCTCACCCGTCACCTAATCCTAACCCGTACGCTAACACTAACCCGTACACTAACACGTACGCTCACCCTAAACTGTTGTCGTACGCTAACCTGTACCCTAAACCGTCCCCGTCCCCTAACCCTAACCCTAACCCTAACCCTAACCCTAACCCTTACCCGAAGCCTTACCCTCACCCGTCCCCTAATCCTAACCCGTACGCTAACACTAACCCGTACCCGAACACGTACGCTCACCCTAAACCGTTGTCGTACCCTAACCTGTACCCTAAACCGTCCCCGTCCCCTAATCCTACCCCTAACCCTAACCGTTACCCGAAGCCTTACCCTCACCCGTCCCCTAATCCTAACCCGAACGCTAACACTAACCCGTACCCTAACACGTACGCTCACCCTAAACCGTTGTCGTACCCTAACCTGTACCCTAAACCGTCCCCGTCCCCTAAGCCTAATCCTAACCCTAAACCTTACCCGAAGCCTTACCCTCACCCGTCCCCTAATTCTAAACCGTACGCTAACCCTAACCCGTACCCTAACACGTACACTCACCCTAAACCGTTGTCGTACCCTAACCTGTATCCTAAACCGTCCCCGTCCCCTAACCATAACCCTAACCCTAACCCTAAACCTAACCCTTACCCGAAGCCTTACCCTCACCCGTACCCTAATCCTAACCCGTACGCTAACACTAACCCGTACCCTAACACGTACACTCACCCTAAACCGTTGTCGTACCCTAACCTGTACCCTAAACCGTCCCCGTCCCCTAACCCTAACCCTAACCCTAACCCTAACCCAAACCCTTACCCGAAGCCTTACCCTCAACCGTCCCCTAATCCTAACCCGTACGCTAACACTAACCCGTACCCTAACACGTACGCTCACCCTAAACCGTTGTCGTACCCTAAACTGTACCCTAAACCGTCCCCGTCCCCTAACACTAACCCTAACCCTAACCCTAAACCTAACCCTTACCCGAAGCCTTACCCTCACCCGTCCACTAATCCTAAACCATAGGCTATCACTAACCCGTACCCTAACACGTACGCTCACCCTAAACCTTTGTCGTACCCTAAACTGTACCCTAAACCGTCCCCGTCCCCTAACACTAACCCTAACCCTAACCCTAACCCTTACCCGAAGCCTTACCCTCACCCGTGCCCTAATCCTAACCCATAGGCTATCACTAAACCGTACCCTAACACGTACGCTCACCCTAAACCGTTGTCGTACACTAACCTGTACCCTACACCGACCCCGTCCCCGTAACCGTCCCCTAACCCTAACCCTAACCCTAACCCTTACACGAAGCCTTACCCTCACCCGTCCCCTAATCCTAACCTGTACGCTAACACTAACCCGTACCCTAACACGTACGCTCACCCTAAACCGTTGTCGTACCCTAACCTGTATCCTAAACCGTCCCCGTCCTCGCCCCCTAACCCTAACCCTAACCCTAACCCTAACCCTTACCCAAAGCCTTACGCTCACCCGTCCCCTAATCCTAACCCGTACGCTAACATTAACCCGTACCCTAACACGTACGCTCACCCTAAACCGTTGTCGTACCCTAACCTGTACCCTAAACCGTCCCCGTCCCCTAATCCTAACCCTAACCCTAACCCTTACCCGAAGCCTTACCCTCACCCGTCCCCTAATCCTAACCCGTACGCTAACACTAACCCGTACCCTAACACGTACGCTCACCCTAAACCGTTGTCGTACCTTAACCTGTACCCTAAACCGTCCCCATCCCCTAACCCTAACCCTAACCCTAACCCTTACCTGAAGCCTTACCCTCACCCGTCCCCTAATCCTAACCCGTACGCTAACACTAAACCGTACCCTAACACGTACGCTCACCCTAAACAGTTGTCGTACCCTAAACTGTACCCTAAACCGTCCCCGTCCCCTAACCCTAACCCTAACCCTAACCCTTACCCGAAGCCTTACCCTCACCCGTCCCCTAATCCTAACCCGTACGCTAACACTAACCCGTACCCTAACACGTACACTCACCCTAAAACGTTGTCGTACCCTAACCTGTAACCTAAACCGTCCCCGTCCCCTAAACCTAACCCTAACCCTAACCATAACCCTAACCCTTAACCGAAGCCTAACCCTCACCCGTCCCCTAATCCTAACCCGTACGGTAACACTAACCCGTACCCTAACATGTATGCTCACCCTAAACCGTTGTCGTACCCTAACCTGTACCCTAAACCGTCCCCGTCCCCTAACCCTAACCCTAACCCTAACCCTTACCCGAAGCCTTACCCTCACCCGTCCCCTAATCCTAACCCGTACGCTAACACTAATCCGTACCCTAACACGTACGCTCATTCTAAACCGTTGTCGTACACTAACCTGTACCCTAAACCGTCCCCGTCCCCTAACCCTAATCCTAACCTTAACCCTAACCCTAACCCTTACCCGAAGCCTTACCCTCACCCGTCCCCTAATCCTAACCCGTACGCTAACACTAACCCGTACCCTAACACGTACGCTCACCCTAAACCGTTGTCGTACCCTAACCTGTACCCTAAACCGTCCCCGTCCCTGTCCCCTAACCCTAACCCTTACCCGAAGCCTTACCCTCACCCGTCCCCTAATCCTAACCCGTAAGCTAACACTAACCCATACCCTAACACGTACACTCACCCTAAACCGTTGTCGTACCCTAAGCTATACCCTAAACCGTCCCCGTCCCCTAACCCTAACCCTAACCCTATCCCTAAACCTTACCCGAAGCCTTACCCTCACCCGTCCCCTAATCCTAAACCGTACGCAAACACTAAACGGTACCCTAATACGTACGCTCACCCTAAACCGTTGTCGTACCCTAACCTGTACCCTAAACCGTCCCCGTCCCCTAACCCTAACCCTAACCCTAACCTTAACCCTAACCCTTACCCGAAGCCTTAACCTCACCCGTCCCCTAATCCTAAACCGTACGCAAACACTAAACGGTACCCTAATACGTACGCTCACCCTAAACCGTTTTCGTACACTAACCTGTACCCTAAACCGTCCCCGTCACCGTCCCCGTCCCCTAACCCTAACCCTAACCCTAACCCTTACCCGAAACCTTACCCTCACCCGTCCCCTAATCCTAACCCGTACGCTAACACTAACCCGTACCCTAACACGTATGCTCACCCTAAACCGTTGTCGTACCCTAACCTGTACCCTAAACCGTCCCCGTCCCCTAACCCTAAACCTAACCCTAACCCTTACCCAAAGCCTTACCCTCACCCGTCCCCTAATCCTAACCCGTACGCTAACACTAACCCGTACCCTAACACGTACGCTCACCCTGAACCGTTCTCGTACCCTAACCTGTACCCTAAACCGTCCCTGTCCCCTAACCCTAACCCTAACCCTAACCCTAACCCTAACCCTTACGCGAAGCCTTAGCCTCACCCGTCCCCTAATCCTAACCCGTAGGCTAACACTAACCCGTACCCTAACACGTACGCTCACCCTAAACCGTTGTCGTACCCTAACCTGTACCCTAAACCGTCCCCGAAACCGTCCCCTAACCCTAACCCTAACCCTAACCCTAACCCTAACCCTTACCCGAAGCCTTACTCTCACCCGTCACCTAATCCTAACCCGTACGCTAACACTAACCCGTACACTAACACGTACGCTCACCCTAAACTGTTGTCGTACGCTAACCTGTACCCTAAACCGTCCCCGTCCCCTAACCCTAACCCTAACCCTAACCCTTACCCGAAGCCTTACCCTCACCCGTCCCCTAATCCTAACCCGTACGCTAACACTAACCCGTACCCTAACACGTACGCTCACCCTAAACCGTTGTCGTACCCTAACCTGTACCCTAAACCGTCCCCGTCCCCTAACCCTACCCCTAACCCTAACCGTTACCCGAAGCCTTACCCTCACCCGTCCCCTAATCCTAACCCGAACGCTAACACTAACCCGTACCCTAACACGTACGCTCACCCTAAACCGTTGTCGTACCCTAACCTGTACCCTAAACCGTCCCCGTCCCCTAAGCCTAATCCTAACCCTAAACCTTACCCGAAGCCTTACCCTCACCCGTCCCCTAATTCTAAACCGTACGCTAACCCTAACCCGTACCCTAACACGTACACTCACACTAAACCGTTGTCGTACCCTAACCTGTATCCTAAACCGTCCCCGTCCCCTAACCATAACCCTAACCCTAACCCTAAACCTAACCCTTACCCGAAGCCTTACCCTCACCCGTACCCTAATCCTAACCCGTACGCTAACACTAACCCGTACCCTAACACGTACACTCACCCTAAACCGTTGTCGTACCCTAACCTGTACCCTAAACCGTCCCCGTCCCCTAACCCTAACCCTAACCCTAACCCTAACCCAAACCCTTACCCGAAGCCTTACCCTCAACCGTCCCCTAATCCTAACGCGTACGCTAACACTAACCCGTACCCTAACACGTACGCTCACCCTAAACCGTTGTCGTACCCTAAACTGTACCCTAAACCGTCCCCGTCCCCTAACACTAACCCTAACCCTAACCCTAAACCTAACCCTTACCCGAAGCCTTACCCTCACCCGTCCACTAATCCTAAACCATAGGGTATCACTAACCCGTACCCTAACACGTACGCTCACCCTAAACCTTTGTCGTACCCTAAACTGTACCCTAAACCGTCCCCGTCCCCTAACACTAACCCTAACCCTAACCCTAACCCTAACCCTTACCCGAAGCCTTACCCTCACCCGTCCCCTAATCCTAACCCATAGGCTATCACTAAACCGTACCCTAACACGTACGCTCACCCTAAACCGTTGTCGTACACTAACCTGTACCCTACACCGACCCCGTCCCCGTAACCGTCCCCTAACCCTAACCCTAACCCTAACCCTTACACGAAGCCTTACCCTCACCCGTCCCCTAATCCTAACCTGTACGCTGACACTAACCCGTACCCTAACACGTACGCTCACACTAAACCGTTGTCGTACCCAAACCTGTACCCTAAACCGTCCCCGTCCCCTAACCCTAACCCTAACCCTAACCCTAAACCTTACCCGAAGCCTTACCCTCACCCGTCCCCTAATCCTAACCCGTACGCTAACACTAACCCGTACCCTAACACGTACGCTCACCCTAAACCGTTGTCGTACCCTAACCTGTACCCTAAACCGTCCCCGTCCTCGCCCCCTAACCCTAACCCTAACCCTAACCCTAACCCTTACCCAAAGCCTTACGCTCACCCGTCCCCTAATCCTAACCCGTACGCTAACATTAACCCGTACCCTAACACGTACGCTCACCCTAAACCGTTGTCGTACCCTAACCTGTACCCTAAACCGTCCCCGTCCCCTAATCCTAACCCTAACCCTAACCCTTACCCGAAGCCTTACCCTCACCCGTCCCCTAATCCTAACCCGTACGCTAACACTTACCCGTACCCTAACACCTACGCTCACCCTAAACCGTTGTCGTACCTTAACCTGTACCCTAAACCGTCCCCATCCCCTAACCCTAACCCTAACCCTAACCCTTACCCGAAGCCTTACCCTCACCCGTCCCCTAATCCTAACCCGTACGCTAACACTAACCCGTACCCTAACACGTACGCTCACCCTAAACCGTTGTCGTACCCTAACCTGTACCCTAAACCGTCCCTGTCCCCTAACACTAACCCTAACCCTAACCCTAACCCTTACCCGAAGCCTTACCCTCACCCGTCCCCTAATTCTAACCCGTACGCTAACACTAACCCGTACCCTAACACGTACGCTCACCCTAAGCCGTTGTCGTACCCTAACCTGTACCCTAAACCGTCCCCGTCCCCTAACCATAACCCTAACCCTAACCCTAACCCTAACCCTTTCCCGAAGCCTTACCATCACCCGTCCCCTAATCCTAACCCGTACGCTAACACTAACCCGTACCCTAACACGGACGCTCACCCTAAACCGTTGTCGTACCCTAACCTGTACCCTAAACCGTCCCCGTCCCCTAACACTAACCCTAACCCTAATCCTAACCCTAACCCTTACCCGAAGCCTTACCCTCACCCGTCCCCTAATCCTAACCCGTACGCTAACACTAACCCGTACCCTAACACGTACGCTCACCCTAAACCGTTGTCGTACCCTAACCTGTACCCTAAACCGTCACCGTCCCCTAACCCTAACCCTAACCCTAACCCTAACCCTAACCCTTACCCAAAGCCTTACCCTCACCCGTCCCCTAATCCTAACCCGTACGCTAACACTAACCCGTACCGTAACACGTAAGATCACCCTAAACAGTTGTCGTACCCTAACCTGTACCCTAAACCGTCCCCGTCCCCTAACCCTCACACTAACCCTAACCCTAACCCTAACCCTTACCCGAAGCCTTACCCTCACCCGTCCCCTAATCCTAACCCATACGCTAACACTAACCCATACCCTAACACGTACGCTCACCCTAAACCGTTGTCGTACCCTAACCTGTACCCTAAACCGTCCCCGTCCTCGTCCCCTAACCCTAACCCTAACCCTAACCCTAACCCTTACCCAAAGCCTTACGCTCACCCGTCCCCTAATCCTAACCCGTACGCTAACACTAACCCGTACCCTAACACGTACGCTCACCATAAACCGTTGTCGTACCCTAACCTGTACCCTAAACCATCCCCGTCCCCTAATCCTAACCCTAACCCTAACCCTTACCCGATGCCTTACCCTCACCCGTCCCCTAATCCTAACCCGTACGCTAACACTAACCCGTACCCTAACATGTACGCTCAACCTAAACCGTTGTCGTACCTTAACCTGTACCCTAAACCGTCCCCATCCCCTAACCCTAACCCTAACCCTAACCCTTACCCGAAGCCTTACCCTCACCCGTCCCCTAATCCTAACCCGTACGCTAACACTAACCCGTACCCTAACACGTACGCTCACCCTAAACCGTTGTCGTACCCTAACCTGTACCCTAAACCGTCCCTGTCCCCTAACCCTAACCCTAACCCTAACCCTAACCCTAACCCTTACCCGAAGCCTTACCCTCACCCGTCCCCTAATCCTAACCCGTACGCCAACACTAACCCGTACCCTAACACGTACGCTCACCCTAAGCCGTTGTCGTACCCTAACCTGTACCCTAAACCGTCCCCGTCCCCTAACCCCAACCCTAACCCTAACCCTAACCCTAACCCTTACCCGAAGCCTTACCCTCACCCGTCCCCTAATCCTAACCCGTACGCTAACACTAACCCGTACCCTAACACGGACGCTCACCCTAAACCGTTGTCGTACCCTAACCTGTACCCTAAACCGTCCCCGTCCCCTAACACTAACCCTAACCCTAATCCTAACCCTAACCCTTACCCGAAGCCTTACCCTCACCCGTCCCCTAATCCTAACCCGTACGCTAACACTAACCCGTACCCTAACACGTACGCTCACCCTAAACCGTTGTCGTACCCTAACCTGTACCCTAAACCGTCACCGTCCCCTAACCCTAACCCTAACCCTAACCCTAACACTAACCCTTACCCAAAGCCTTACCCTCACCCGTCCCCTAATCCTAACCCGTACGCTAACACTAACCCGTACCGTAACACGTAAGATCACCCTAAACAGTTGTCGTACCCTAACCTGTACCCTAAACCGTCCCCGTCCCCTAACCCTAACCCTAACCCTAACCCTAACCCTAACCCTTACCCGAAGCCTTACCCTCACCCGTCCCCTAATCCTAACCCTTACGCTAACACTAACCCATACCCTAACACGTACGCTCACCCTAAACCGTTGTCGTACACTAAACTGTACCCTAAACCGTCCCCGTCCCCTAACACTAACCCTAACCCTAACCCTAACCCTAAGCCTTACCCGAAGCCTTACCCTCACCCGTCCCATAATCCTAACCCATAGGCTAACACTAACCCGTACCCTAACACGTACGCTCACCCTAAACCGTTGTCGTACCCTAACCTGTACCCTAAACCGTCCCCTAACCCTAACCCTAACCCTAACCCTAACCCTAACCCTAACCCTTACCCGAAGCCTTACCCTCACCCGTCCCCTAATCCTAACCCGTACGCTAACACTAACCCGTACCCTAACACGTACGCTCACCCAAAACCGTTCTCGTACCCTAACCTGTACCCTAAACCGGCCCCGTACCCTAACCCTAACCCTAACCCTAACCCTAACCCTTACCCGAAGCCTTACCCTCACCCGTCCCCTAATCCTAACCCGTACGCTAACACTAACCCGTACCCTAACACGTATGCTCACCCTAAACCGTTGTCGTACCCTAACCTGTACCCTAAACCGTCCCCGTCCCCTAACCCTAACCCTAACCCTAACCCTAACCCTAACCCTTACCCGAAGGCTTACCCTCACCCGTCCCCTAATCCTAACCCGTACGCTATCACTAACCCATACCCTAACACGTACGCTCACCCTAAACCGTTGTCGTACCCTAACCTGTACCCTAAACCGTCCCCGTCCCATAACCCTAACCCTAACCCTAACCCTAACCCTAACCCTAACCCTAACCCTAACTCTTACCCTAACATGTACGCTCAGCCTAAACCGTTTTCGTACACTAACCTGTACCCTAAACCGTCCCCGACCCCTAACCCTAACCCTAAACCTATCCCTAACCCTAACCCTTACCCGAAGCCTTACCCTCACCCGTCCCCTAATCCTAACCCGTACGCTAACACTAACCTGTACCCTAACACGTACGCTCACCCTAAACCGTTGTCGTACCCTAACCTGTACTCTAAACCGTCCCCGTCCCCTAACCCTAACCCTAACCCTAACCCTAACCCTAACCCTTACCCGAAGCCTTACCCTCACCCGTCCCCTAATCCTAACCCTTACGCTAACACTAACCCGTACCCTAACACGTACGCTCACCCTAAACCTTTGTCGTACCCTAACCTGTACCCTAAACCGTCCCCGTCCCCTAACCCTAACCCTAACCCTAACCCTAACCCTAACCCTAACCCTTACCCGAAGGCTTACACTCACCCGTCCCCTAATCCTAACCCGTACGCTATCACTAACCCGTACCCTAACACGTACGCTCACCCTAAACCGTTGTCGTACCCTAACCTGTACCCTAAACCGTCCCCGTCCCCTAACCCTAACCCTAACCCTAACCCTAACACTAACCCTAACACTAACCCTAACCGTTACCCGGAGCCTTATCCTCAACCGTCCCCTAATCCTAACCCGTACGCTAACACTAACCCGTACCCTAACACGTACGCTCTGCCTAAACCGTTGTCGTACCCTAACCTGTACCCGAAACCGTCCCCGACCCCTAACCCTAACCTTAAACCTAACCCTAACCCTAACCCTTACCCAAAGCCTTACCCTCACCCGTCCCCTAATCCTAACCCGTACGCTAACACCTACCTGTACCCTAACACGTACGCTCACCCTAAACCGTTGTCGTACCCTAACCTGTACCCTAAACCGTCCCCGTCCCCTAACCCTAACCGTAACCCTAACCCTAACCGTAACCCTTACCCGAAGCCTTACCCTCACCCGTCCACTAATCCTAACCCGTACGCTAACACTAACCCGTACCCTAACACGTACGCTCACCCTAAAACTTTGTCGTACCGTAACTTGTACCCTAAACCGTCCCCGTCCCCTAACCCTAACCCTAACCCTAACCCTAACCCTAACCCTTACCCGAAGCCTTAACCTCAACCGTCCCCTAATCCTAACCCGTACGCTAACACTAAGCCGTACCCTAACACGTACGCTCACCCTAAACCGTAGTCGTTCCCTAACCTGTACCCTAAACCGTCCCCGTACCCTATCCCTAACCCTAACCCTAACCCTAACCCTAACCCATACCCGAAGCGTTACCCTCACCCGTCCCCTAATCCTAACCCGTACGCTAACACTAACCCATACCCTAACACGTACGCTCAACCTAAAGCGTTGTCGTACCCTAACCTGTACCCTAAACCATCCCCATCCCCTAACCCTAACCCTAACCCTAACCCTAACCCTTACCCGAAGCCTTACCCTCACCCGTCCCCTAATCCTAACCCGTACGCTAACACTAACCCGTACCCTAACACGTACGATCACCCTAAACCGTTGTCGTACCCTAACCTGTACCCTAAACCGTCCCCGTCCCCTAACCCTAACCTTAACCCTAACCCTAACGCTAACCCTTTACCGAAGCCTTACCCTCACCCGTCCCCTAATCCTAACCCGTACGCTAACACTAACACATACCCTAACACGTACGCTCACCCTAAACCGTTGTCGTACCCTAAACTGTACCCTAAACCGTCCCCGTCCCCTAACACTAACCCTAAACCTAACCCTAAACCTAACCCTTACCCGAAGCCTTAACCTCACCCGTCCACTAATCCTAACCCATAGGCTATCACTAACCCGTACCCTAACACGTACGCTCACCCTAAACGGCTCTCGTACCCTAAAGTGTACCCTAAACCGTCCCCGTCCCCTAACACTAACCCTAACCCTAACCCTAACCCTAACCCTTACCCGAAGCCTTACCCTCACCCGTCCCCTAATCCTAACCCGTACGCTAACACTAACCCGTACCCTAACACGTACGCTCACCATAAACCGTTGTCGTACACTAACCTGTACCCTAAAACATCCCCGTTCCCTAACCCTAACCCTAACCTTAACCCTAACCCTTACCCGAAGCCTTACCCTCACCCGTCCCCTAATCCTAACCCGTACGCTAACACTAACCCGTACCCTAACACGTACGCTCACCCTAAACCGTTGTCTTACCCTAACCTGTGCCCTAAACGGTCCCCGTCCCCTAACCCTAACCCTAACCCTAACCCTAACCCTAACCCTTACCCGAAGCCTTACCCTCACCCGTCCCCTAATCCTAACCCGTACGCTAACACTAACCCGTACCCTAACACGTACGCTCATCCTAAACCGTTGTCGTACCCTAACCTGTACCCTAAACCGTCCCCGTCCTCTAACCCTAACCCTAACCCTAACCCTAACCCTTACCCGAAGCCTTACCCTCACCCGTCCCCTAAACCTAACCCGTACGCTAACACTAACACGTACCCTAACACGTACGCTCACCATAAACCGTTGTCGTACACTAACCTGTACCCTAAACCGTATCCGTCCCCGTCCCCGTCCCCTAACCCTAAACCTAACCCTAACCCTTACCCGAAGCCTTACCCTCAACCGTCCACTAATCCTAACCCGTACGCTAACACTAAACCGTACCCTAACACGTACGCTGACCCTAAACCGTTGTCGTACCCTAACCTGTACCCTAAACCGTCCCCGTCCCCGTCCCCTAACCCTAACCCTAACCCTAACTCTAACCCTTACCCGAAGCCTTACCCTCACCCGTCCCCTAATCCTAACCCGTACGCTAATACTAACCCGTATCCTAACACGTACGCTCATCCTAAACCGTTGTCGTACCCTAACCTGTACCCTAAACCGTCCCCGTCCCCTAACCCTAACCCTAACCCTAACCCTAACCCTTACCCGAAGCCTTACCCGAAGCCTTACCCTCACACGTCCCCTAATCCTAAACCGTATGCTAACACTAACCCGTACCCTAACACGTACGCTCACCCTAAACCGTTGTCGTACCCTAACCTGTACCCTAAACCGTCCCCGTCCCCTAACCCTAACCCTAACCCTAACCCTAACCCATACCCGAAGCCTTACCCTCACACGTCTCCTAATCCTAACCCGTACGCTAACACTAACCCGTACCCTAACACGTACGCTCACCCTAAACCGTTGTCGTACCCTAACCTGTAACCTAAACCGTCCCCGACCCCTAACCCTAACCCTAACCCTAACTTTTACCCGAAGCCTTACCCTCACCCGTCCCCTAATCCTAACCCGTACGCTAACACTAACCCGTACCCTAACACGTACGCTCACCCTAAACCGTTGTCGTACCCTAACCTGTACCCTAAACCATCCCCGTCCCCTAACCCTAACCCTAACCCTAACCCGAACCCTAATCCTTACCCGAAGCCTTACCCTCACCCGTACCCTAATCCTAACACGTACGCTAACACTAACCCGTACCCTAACACGTACGCTCACCCTAAACCGTTGTCGTACACTAACCTGTACCCTAAACTGTACCCGTCCCCTAACCCTAACCCTAACCCTAACCCTAACCCTAACCCTTACCTGAAGCCTTACCCTCACCCGTCCCCTAATCCTAACCCGTACGCTAACACTAACCCGTACCCTAACACGTACGCTCACCCTAAACCATTGTCGTACCCTAACCTGTACCCTAAACAGTCCCCGTCCCCGTCCCCGTCCCCGTCCCCTAACCCTAACACTAACCCTTACCCGAAGCCTTACCCTCACCTGTCCCCTACTCCTAACACGTACGCTAACACTAACCCATACCCTAACACGTAAGCTCACCCTAAACCGTTGTCGTACCCTAACCTGTACCCTAAACCGTCCCTGTCCCCTAACCCTAACCCTAACCCTAACCCTAACCTTAACCCTTACCCAAAGCCTTACCCTCACCCGTCCCCTAATCCTGATCCATACGCTAACACTAACCCGTACCCTAACACGTACGCTCACCCTAAACAGTTGTCGTACCCTAACCTGTACCCTAAACCGTCCCCGTCCCCTAACCCTAACCCTAACCCTAACCCTAACCCTTACCCGAAGCCTTACCCTCACCCGTCCCCTAATCCTATCCCGTACGCTAACACTAACCCGTACCCTAACACGTACGCTCACCCTAAACCGTTGTCGTACCCTAACCTGTAACCTAAACCGTCCCCATCCCCTAACCCTAACCCTAACCCTAACCCTAACCCTTACCCGAAGCCTTACCCTCACCCGTCCCCTAATCCTAACCCGTACGCTAACACTAACCCGTACCCTAACACGTACGCTCACCCTAATCTGTTGTCGTACACTAACCTGTACCCTAAACCATCCCCGTCCCCTAACCCTAACCATAACCCTAACCCTAAACCTTACCCGAAGCCTTACCCTCACCCGTCTCCTAATCCTATCCCGTACGCTAACACTAACCCGTACCCTAACACGTACGCTCACCCTAAAACGTTGTCGTACCCTTACCTGTACCCTAAACCGTCCCCGTCCCCTAACCCTAACCCTAACCCTAACCCTAACCCTAACCCTTACCCGAAGCCTTACCCTCACCCGTCCCCTAATCCTATCCCGTACGCTAACACTAACCCGTACCCTAACACGTACGCTCACCCTAAACCGTTGTCGTACCCTAACCTGTACCCTAAACCGTCCCCATCCCCTAAACCTAACCCTAACCCTAACCCTAACCCTTACCCGAAGCCTTACCCTCACCCGTCCCCTAATCCTAACCCGTACGCCAACACTAACCCGTACCCTAACACGTACGCTCACCCTAAACCGTTGTCGTACCCTAAACTGTATCCTAAACCGTCCCCGTCCCCTAACCCTAACCCTAACCCTAACCCTAACCCTAACCCTTACCCGAAGCTTTACCCTCACCCGTCCCCTAATCCTAACCCGTACGCTCACACTAACCCGTACCCTAACACGTACGCTCACCCTAAACCGTTGTCGTACCCTACCCTGTACCCTAAACCGTCCCCGTCCCCTAACCCTAACCCTAAACCTAACCCTAACCCTAACCCTTACCCAAAGCCTTACCCTCACCCGTCCCCTAATCCTAACTCGTACGCTAACTCTAACCAGTACCCTAACACGTACGCTCACCCTAAACCGTTGTCATACCCTAACCTCTACCCTAAACCGTCCCCGTCCCCTAACCCTAACCCTAACCCTAACCCCAACCCTAACCCTTACCCGAAGCCTTACCCTCACCCCTCCCCTAATCCTAGCCCGTACGCTAACACTAACCCATACCCTAACACGTACGCTCACCTTAAACCGTTTTCGTACCCTAACCTGTACCCTAAACCGTCCCCGTCCCCTAACCCTAACCCTAACCCTAACCCTAACCCTAA
>NW_028322291.1:405000-427500 GCF_059928025.1 Delphinapterus leucas
TACCCGAAGCCTTACCCTCACCCGTCCCCTAATCCTAACCCGAATGCTAACACTAACCCGTACCCTAACACGTACGCTCACCCGAAAACGTTGTCGTACCCTAACCTGTACCCTAAACCGTCCCCGTCCCCTAACCCTAACCCTAACACTAACCCTAACCCTAAGCCTTACCCGAAGCCTTACCCTCACCCGTCCCCTAATCCTAACCCGTACGCTAACACTAACCCGTTCCCTAACACGTACGCTCACCTTAAACCGTTGTCGTACCCTAAGCTGTACCCTAAACCGTCCCCGTCCCCTATCCCTAACCCTAACCCTAACCCTAACCCTTACCCGAAGCCTTACCGTCATCCGTCCCCTAATCCTAACGCGTACGCTAACACTAACCCGTACCCTAACACGTACGCTCACCCTAAACCGTTGTCGTAACCTAACCTGTACCCTAAACCGTCCCCGTCCCCGTCACCTAACACTAACCCTAACCCTAACACTAACCCTTACCCGAAGCCTTACCCTCACCTGTCCCCTAATCCTAACCCGTACGCTAACACTAACCCGTACCCTAACACGTACGCTCACCCGAAACCGTTGTCGTACCCTAACCTGTACCCTAAACCGTCCACGTCCCCTAACCCTAACCCTAACCCTAACCCTAAATCTAACCCTTACCCGAAGCCTTACCCTAACCCGTCCCCTAATCCTAACCCGTACGCTAACACTAACCCGTACCCTAACACGTACGCTCACCCTAAACCGTTGTCGTACCCTAAGCTGTACCCTAAACCGTCCCCGTCCCCTAACCCTAACCCAAACCCTAACCCTTACCCGAAGCCTTACCCTCACCCGTCCCCTAATCCTAACCCGGACGCTAACACTAACCCGTACCCTAACACGTACGCTCACCCTAAACCGTTGTCGTACCCTAACCTGTACCCTAAGCCGTCCCCGTCCCTTAACCCTAACCCTAACCCTAACCCTAACCCTAACCCTTACCCGAAGCCTTACCCTCACCCGTCCCCTAATCCTAACCCGTACGCTAACACTAACCCGTACCCTAACACGTACGCTCATCCTAAACCGTTATCGTACCCTAACCTGTACCCTAAACCGTCCCCGTCCCCGTCCCCTAACCCTAACCCTAACCCTAACCCTAACCCTTACCCGAAGCCTTACCCTCACCCGTCCCCTAATCCTAACCCATACGCTAACACTAACCCGTACCCTAACACGTACGCTCATCCTAAACCGTTGTCGTACCATAACCTGTACCCTAAACCGTCCCCGTCCCCGTCCCCTAACCCTAACCCTAACGCTAACCCTAACCCTAACACTTACCCGAAACCTTACCCTCACCCGTCCCCTAATCCTAACCCGTACGCCAACACTAACCCGTACCCTAACACGTACGCTCACCCTAAACCGTTGTCGTAACCTAAACTGTACCCTAAACCGTCCCAGTCCCCTAACCATAACCCTAACCCTAACCCTAACCCTTACCCGAATCCTTACCCTCACCCGTCCCCTAATCGTAACCCGTAGGCAAACACTAACCCGTACCCTAACATGTACGCTCACCCTAAACCGTTGTCGTACCGTAACCGGTACCCTAAACCGTCCCGGTCCCCTAACCATAACCCTAACCCTAACCCTTACCCGAAGCCTTACCCTCACCCGTCCCCTAATCCTAACCCGTACGCTAACACTAACCCGTACCTTAACACGTACGCTCACCCTAAACCGTTGTCGTACACTAACCTGTACGCTAAGCCGTCCCCGTCCCCTAACCCTAACCCTAACCCTAACCCTTACCCGAAGCCTTACCCTCACCCGTCCCCTAATCCTAACCCGTACGCTAACACTAACCAGTCCCTAACACGTACGCTCACCCTAAACCGTTATCGTACCCTAACCTGTACCCTAAACCGTCCCCGTCCCCGTCCCCTAACCCTAACCCTAACCCTAACCCTAAACCTTACCCGAAGCCTTACCCTCACCCGTCCCCTAATCCTAACCCGTACGCCAACACTAACCCGTACCCTAACACGTACGCTCACCCTAAACCGTTGTCGTACCCTAACCTGTACCCTAAACCGTCCCCGTCCCCGTCCCCAAACCCTAACCCTAACCCTAACCCTAACCCTTACCCGAAACCTTACCCTCACCCGTCCCCTAATCCTAACCCATACGCTAACTCTAACCCATACCCTAACACGTACGCTCATCCTAAACCGTTGTCGTACCATAACCTGTACCCTAAACCGTCCCCGTCCCCGTCCCCTAACCCTAACCCTAACCCTAACCCTAACCCTAACCCTTACCCGAAGCCTTAACCTCACCCGTCCCCTAATCCTAACCCGTACACTAACACTAACCCGTACCCTAACACGTACGCTCACCCTAAACCGTTGTCGTACCCTAACCTGTACCCTAAACCGTCCCCGTCCCCTAACCCTAACCCTAACCCTAACCCTAACCCTAACACTTACCCGAAGCCTTACCCTCACCCGTCCCCTAATCCTAACCCGTACGCTAACACTAACCCGTACCCTAACACGTACGCTCACCCTAAACCGTTGTCGTACCCTAACCTGTACCCTAAACCGTCCCCGTCCCCTAACCCTAACCCTAACCCTAACCCTAACCCTAACACTTACCCGAAGCCTTACCCTCACCCGTCCCCTAATCCTAACCCGTACGCTAACACTAACACAAACCCTAACACGTAAGCTCACCCTAAACCGTTGTCGTACCCTAACCTGTACCCTAAACCGTCCCCGTCCCCTAACCCTAACCCTAACCCTAACCCTAACCTTAACACTTACCCAAAGCCTTACCCTCACCCGTCCCCTAATTCTGACCCATACGCTAACACTAACCCGTACCCTAACACGTACGCTCACCCTAAACCGTTGTCGTACCCTAACCTGTACCCTAAACCGTCCCCGTCCCCTAAAGCTAACCCTATCCCTAACCATAACCCTTACCCGAAGCCTTACCCTCACCCGTCCCCTAATCCTAACCCGTACGCTAACATTAACCCGTACCCTAACACGTACGCTCACCCTAAACCGTTGTCATACCCTAACCTGTACCCTAAACCGGCCCCGTCCCCTAACCCTAACCCTAACCCTAACCCTAACCCTAACCCTTACCCGAAGCCTTACCCTCACCCGTCCCCGAATCCTAACCCATACGCTAACACTAACCCGTACCCTAACACGTATGCTCACCCTAAACCGTTGTCGTACCCTAACCTGTACCCTAAACCGTCCCCGCCCCCTAACCCTAACCCTAGCCCTAACCCTAACCCTTACCCGAAGCCTTACCCTCACCCGTCCCCTAATCCTAACCCGTACGCTAACACTAACCCGTACCATAACACGTACGCTCACCCTAAACCGTTGTCGTACCCTAACCTGTACCCTAAACCGTCCCCGTCCCCTAACAATAACCCTAACCCTAACCCTAACCTTAACCCTAACCCTTACCCGAAGCCTTACCCTCACCCGTCCCCTAATCCTAACCCGTACGCTAACACTAACCCATACCCTAACACGTACGCTCACCCTAAACCGTTGTCGTACCCTAACCTGTACCCTAAACCGTCCCCGTCCCCTAACACTATCCCTAACCCTAACCCTAAACCTAACCCTTACCCGAGGCCTTACCCTCACCCGTCCCCTAATCCTATCCCGTACGCTAACACTAACCCGTACGCTAACACGTACGCTCACCCTAAACCGTTGTCGTACCCTAACCTGTACCCTAAACCGTCCCCGTCCCCTAACCCTAACCCTAACCCTAACCCTAACCCTAACCCTTACACGAAGCCTTACCCTCACCCGTCCCTTAATCCTAACCCGTACGCTAACACTAAACTATAACCTAACACGTAAGCTCACCCTAAACCATTGTCGTACCCTAACCTGTACCCTAAACCGTCCCCGTCCCCTAACCCTAACCCTAACCCTAACCCTAACCCTAACCCTTACCCGAAGCCTTACACTCACCCGTCACCTAATCCTAACCCGTACGCTAACACTAACCCGTACCCTAACACGTACGCTCACCCTAAACCGTTGTCGTACCCTAACCTGTACCCTAAACCGTCCCCGTCCCCGTCACCTAACCCTAACCCTAACCCTAACCCTAACACTTACCCGAAGCCTTACTCTCACCCGTCCCCTAATCCTAACCCGTACGCTAACACTAACCCGTACCCTAACACGTATGCTCACCCGAAACCGTTGTCGTACCCTAACCTGTACCCTAAACCGTCCCCGTCCCCTAACCCTAACCCTAACACTAACCCTAACCCTAACCCTTACCCGAAGCCTTACCCTCACCCGTCCCCTAATCCTAACCCGTATGCTAACACTAACCCGTACCCTAACACGTACGCTCACCCTAAACCGTTGTCGTACCCTAAGCTGTACCCTAAACCGTCCCCGTCCCCTAACCCTAACACTAACCCTAACCCTTACCCGAAGCCTTACCCTCACCCGTCCCCTAATCCTAACCCGTACGCTAACACTAACCCGTAACCTAACACGTACGCTCACCCTAAACCGTTGTCGTACACTAACCTGTACCCTAAGCCGTCCCCGTCCCTTAACCCTAACCCTAACCCTAACCCTAACCCTTACCCGAAGCCTTACCCTCACCTGTCCCCTAATCCTAACACGTACGCTAACACTAACCCGTACCCTAACACGTACGCTCACCCTAAACCGTTATCGTACCCTAACCTGTACCCTAAACCGTCCCCGTCCCCATCCCCTAACCCTAACCCTAACCCTAACCCTAACCCTTACCCGAAGCCTTACCCTCACCCGTCCCCTAATCCTAACCCGTACGCCAACACTAACCTGTACCCTAACACGTACGCTCATCCTAAACCGTTGTCGTACCCTAACCTGTACCCTAAACCGTCCCCGTCCCCGTCCCCTAACCCTAACCCTATCCCTAACCCTAACCCTTACCCGAAGCCTTACCCTCACCCGTCCCCTAATCCTAACCCATACGCTAACACTAACCCGTACCCTAACACGTACGCTCATCCTAAACCGTTGTCGTACCATAACCTGTACCCTAAACCGTCCCCGTCCCCGTCCCCTAACCCTAACCCTAACCCTAACCCTAACCCTAACCCTTACCCGAAGCCTTACCCTCACCCGTCCCCTAATCCTAACCCGTACGCTAACACAAACCCGTACCCTAACACGTACGCTCACCCTAAACCGTTGTCGTACCCTAACCTGTACCCTAAACCGTCCCCGTCCCCGTCCCCTAACCCTAAACCTAACCCTAACCCTAAACCTTACCCGAAGCCTTACCCTCACCCGTCCCCTAATCCTAACCCGTACGCTAACACTAACCCGTACCCTTACACGTACGCTCACCCGAAACCGTTGTCGTACCCTAACCTGTACCCTAAACCGTCCCCGTCCCCTAACCCGAACCCTAACCGTAACCCTAACCCTAACCCTTACCCGAAGCCTTACCCTCACCCGTCCCCTAATCCTAACCCGTACGCTAACACTAACCCGTACCCTAACACGTACGCTCAACCTAAACCGTTGTCGTACCCTAACCTGTACCCTAAACCGTCCCGGTCCCCTAACCCTAACCCTAACACTAACCCTAACCCTAACCCTTACCCGAAGCCTTACCCTCACCCGTCCCATAATCCTAACCCGTACGCTAACACTAACCCGTACCCTAACACGTACGCTCATCCTAAACCGTTGTCGTACCCTAACCTGTACCCTAAACCATCCCCGTCCCCTAACCCTAACCCTAACCCTAACCCTTACCCGAAGCCTTACCCTCACCCGTCCCCTATTCCTAACCCATACGCTAACACTAACCCATACCCTAACACGTACGCTCACCCTAAACCGTTGTCGTAAACTAACCTGTACCCTAAACCGTCCCCGTCCCCGTCCCCTAACCCTAACCCTAACCCTAACAATAACCCTTACCCGAAGCCTTACCCTCACCCGTCCCATAATCCTAACCCGTACGCTAACACTAACCCGTACCCTAACACGTACGCTCACCCGAAACCGTTGTCGTAACCTAACCTGTACCCTAAACCGTCCCCGTACCCTAACCCTAACCCTAACACTAACCCTAACCCTAACCCTTACCCGAAGCCTTACCCTCACCCGTCCCCTAATCCTAACCCGTACGCTAACACTAACCCGTACCCTAACACGTACGCTCACCCTAAAACGTTGTCGTACCCTAACCTGTACCCTAAACCGTCCCCGTCCTTTAACCCTAACCCTAACCCTAACCCTAACCCTAGCCCTTACCCGAAGCCTTACCCTCACCCGTCCCCTAATCCTAACCCGTACGCTAACACTAACCCGTACCCTAACACGTACGCTCACCCTAAACCGTTGTCGCAACCTAACCTGTACCCTAAACCGTCCCCGTCCCCGTCCCCTAACCCTAACCCTAACCCTAACACTAACACTTACCCGAAGCCTTACCCTCACCCGTCCCCTAATCCTAACCCGAATGCTAACACTAACCCGTACCCTAACACGTACGCTCACCCGAAAACGTTGTCGTACCCTAACCTGTACCCTAAACCGTCCCCGTCCCCTAACCCTAACCCTAACACTAACCCTAACCCTAAGCCTTACCCGAAGCCTTACCCTCACCCGTCCCCTAATCCTAACCCGTACGCTAACACTAACCCGTTCCCTAACACGTACGCTCACCTTAAACCGTTGTCGTACCCTAAGCTGTACCCTAAACCGTCCCCGTCCCCTATCCCTAACCCTAACCCTAACCCTAACCCTTACCCGAAGCCTTACCGTCATCCGTCCCCTAATCCTAACGCGTACGCTAACACTAACCCGTACCCTAACACGTACGCTCACCCTAAACCGTTGTCGTAACCTAACCTGTACCCTAAACCGTCCCCGTCCCCGTCACCTAACACTAACCCTAACCCTAACACTAACCCTTACCCGAAGCCTTACCCTCACCTGTCCCCTAATCCTAACCCGTACGCTAACACTAACCCGTACCCTAACACGTACGCTCACCCGAAACCGTTGTCGTACCCTAACCTGTACCCTAAACCGTCCACGTCCCCTAACCCTAACCCTAACCCTAACCCTAAATCTAACCCTTACCCGAAGCCTTACCCTAACCCGTCCCCTAATCCTAACCCGTACGCTAACACTAACCCGTACCCTAACACGTACGCTCACCCTAAACCGTTGTCGTACCCTAAGCTGTACCCTAAACCGTCCCCGTCCCCTAACCCTAACCCAAACCCTAACCCTTACCCGAAGCCTTACCCTCACCCGTCCCCTAATCCTAACCCGGACGCTAACACTAACCCGTACCCTAACACGTACGCTCACCCTAAACCGTTGTCGTACCCTAACCTGTACCCTAAGCCGTCCCCGTCCCTTAACCCTAACCCTAACCCTAACCCTAACCCTAACCCTTACCCGAAGCCTTACCCTCACCCGTCCCCTAATCCTAACCCGTACGCTAACACTAACCCGTACCCTAACACGTACGCTCATCCTAAACCGTTATCGTACCCTAACCTGTACCCTAAACCGTCCCCGTCCCCGTCCCCTAACCCTAACCCTAACCCTAACCCTAACCCTTACCCGAAGCCTTACCCTCACCCGTCCCCTAATCCTAACCCATACGCTAACACTAACCCGTACCCTAACACGTACGCTCATCCTAAACCGTTGTCGTACCATAACCTGTACCCTAAACCGTCCCCGTCCCCGTCCCCTAACCCTAACCCTAACGCTAACCCTAACCCTAACACTTACCCGAAACCTTACCCTCACCCGTCCCCTAATCCTAACCCGTACGCCAACACTAACCCGTACCCTAACACGTACGCTCACCCTAAACCGTTGTCGTAACCTAAACTGTACCCTAAACCGTCCCAGTCCCCTAACCATAACCCTAACCCTAACCCTAACCCTTACCCGAATCCTTACCCTCACCCGTCCCCTAATCGTAACCCGTAGGCAAACACTAACCCGTACCCTAACATGTACGCTCACCCTAAACCGTTGTCGTACCGTAACCGGTACCCTAAACCGTCCCGGTCCCCTAACCATAACCCTAACCCTAACCCTTACCCGAAGCCTTACCCTCACCCGTCCCCTAATCCTAACCCGTACGCTAACACTAACCCGTACCTTAACACGTACGCTCACCCTAAACCGTTGTCGTACACTAACCTGTACGCTAAGCCGTCCCCGTCCCCTAACCCTAACCCTAACCCTAACCCTTACCCGAAGCCTTACCCTCACCCGTCCCCTAATCCTAACCCGTACGCTAACACTAACCAGTCCCTAACACGTACGCTCACCCTAAACCGTTATCGTACCCTAACCTGTACCCTAAACCGTCCCCGTCCCCGTCCCCTAACCCTAACCCTAACCCTAACCCTAAACCTTACCCGAAGCCTTACCCTCACCCGTCCCCTAATCCTAACCCGTACGCCAACACTAACCCGTACCCTAACACGTACGCTCACCCTAAACCGTTGTCGTACCCTAACCTGTACCCTAAACCGTCCCCGTCCCCGTCCCCAAACCCTAACCCTAACCCTAACCCTAACCCTTACCCGAAACCTTACCCTCACCCGTCCCCTAATCCTAACCCATACGCTAACTCTAACCCATACCCTAACACGTACGCTCATCCTAAACCGTTGTCGTACCATAACCTGTACCCTAAACCGTCCCCGTCCCCGTCCCCTAACCCTAACCCTAACCCTAACCCTAACCCTAACCCTTACCCGAAGCCTTAACCTCACCCGTCCCCTAATCCTAACCCGTACACTAACACTAACCCGTACCCTAACACGTACGCTCACCCTAAACCGTTGTCGTACCCTAACCTGTACCCTAAACCGTCCCCGTCCCCTAACCCTAACCCTAACCCTAACCCTAACCCTAACACTTACCCGAAGCCTTACCCTCACCCGTCCCCTAATCCTAACCCGTACGCTAACACTAACCCGTACCCTAACACGTACGCTCACCCTAAACCGTTGTCGTACCCTAACCTGTACCCTAAACCGTCCCCGTCCCCTAACCCTAACCCTAACCCTAACCCTAACCCTAACACTTACCCGAAGCCTTACCCTCACCCGTCCCCTAATCCTAACCCGTACGCTAACACTAACACAAACCCTAACACGTAAGCTCACCCTAAACCGTTGTCGTACCCTAACCTGTACCCTAAACCGTCCCCGTCCCCTAACCCTAACCCTAACCCTAACCCTAACCTTAACACTTACCCAAAGCCTTACCCTCACCCGTCCCCTAATTCTGACCCATACGCTAACACTAACCCGTACCCTAACACGTACGCTCACCCTAAACCGTTGTCGTACCCTAACCTGTACCCTAAACCGTCCCCGTCCCCTAAAGCTAACCCTATCCCTAACCATAACCCTTACCCGAAGCCTTACCCTCACCCGTCCCCTAATCCTAACCCGTACGCTAACATTAACCCGTACCCTAACACGTACGCTCACCCTAAACCGTTGTCATACCCTAACCTGTACCCTAAACCGGCCCCGTCCCCTAACCCTAACCCTAACCCTAACCCTAACCCTAACCCTTACCCGAAGCCTTACCCTCACCCGTCCCCGAATCCTAACCCATACGCTAACACTAACCCGTACCCTAACACGTATGCTCACCCTAAACCGTTGTCGTACCCTAACCTGTACCCTAAACCGTCCCCGCCCCCTAACCCTAACCCTAGCCCTAACCCTAACCCTTACCCGAAGCCTTACCCTCACCCGTCCCCTAATCCTAACCCGTACGCTAACACTAACCCGTACCATAACACGTACGCTCACCCTAAACCGTTGTCGTACCCTAACCTGTACCCTAAACCGTCCCCGTCCCCTAACAATAACCCTAACCCTAACCCTAACCTTAACCCTAACCCTTACCCGAAGCCTTACCCTCACCCGTCCCCTAATCCTAACCCGTACGCTAACACTAACCCATACCCTAACACGTACGCTCACCCTAAACCGTTGTCGTACCCTAACCTGTACCCTAAACCGTCCCCGTCCCCTAACACTATCCCTAACCCTAACCCTAAACCTAACCCTTACCCGAGGCCTTACCCTCACCCGTCCCCTAATCCTATCCCGTACGCTAACACTAACCCGTACGCTAACACGTACGCTCACCCTAAACCGTTGTCGTACCCTAACCTGTACCCTAAACCGTCCCCGTCCCCTAACCCTAACCCTAACCCTAACCCTAACCCTAACCCTTACACGAAGCCTTACCCTCACCCGTCCCTTAATCCTAACCCGTACGCTAACACTAAACTATAACCTAACACGTAAGCTCACCCTAAACCATTGTCGTACCCTAACCTGTACCCTAAACCATCCCCGTCCCCTAACCCTAACCCTAACCCTAACCCTAACCTTAACCCTTACCCAAAGCCTTACCCTCACCCGTCCCCTAATCCTGACCCATACGCTAACACTAACCCGTACCCGAACACGTACGCTCACCCTAAACCGTTGTCGTACCGTAACCTGTACGCTAAACCATCCCCGTCCCCGTCCCCGTCCCCTAACCCTAACCCTAACCCTAACCCTTACCCGAAGCCTTACCCTCACCCATCCCCTAATCCTAACCCGTACGCTAACACTAACACGTACCCTAAAACGTACGCTCACCCTAAACCATTGTCGTACCCTAACCTGTACCCTAAACCATCCCCGTCCCCTATCCCTAACCCTAACCCTAACCCTAACCCTAACCCTTACCCGAAGCCTTACTCTCACCCATCCCCTAATCCTAACCCGTACGCTAACACTAACCCGTACCCTAACACGTACGCTCGCCCTAAACCATTGTCGTACCCTAACCTGTACCCTAAACCGTCCCCGTCCCCTAACCCTAACCCTAACCCTAACCCTAACCCTAAACCTTACCTGAAGCCTTACCCTCACACGTCCCCTAATCCTAACCCGTACGCTAACACTAACCCGTACCCTAACAGGTACGCTCACCCTAAACCGTTGTCGTACCCTAACCTGTACCCTAAACCGTCCCCGTCCCCTAACCCTAACCCTAACCCTAACCCTAAACCTATCCCTTAACCGAAGCCTTACCCTCACCCGTCCCCTTATCTTAACCCTTACGCTAACACTAACCCGTACCCTAACACGTACGCTCACCCTAAACCGTTGTCGTACCCTAACCTGTACCCTAAACCGTCCCCGTCCCCTAACCCTAACGCTAACCCTAACCCTAACCCTAACCCTAACCCTTACCCGAAGCCTTACCCTCACCCGTCCCCTAATCCTAAACCGTACGCTAACACTAACCCGTACCCTAACACGTACGCTCACCCTAAACTGTTGTCGTACCCTAACCTGTATCCTAAACCGTCCCCGTCCCCTAACCCTAACCCTAACCCTAACCCTAACCCTAACCCTTACCCGAAGCCTTACCCTCACCCGTCCCCTACTCCTAACCCGTACGCTAACACTAACACGTACCCTAACACGTACGCTCACCCTAAACCGTTGTCGTACCCTAACCTGTACCCTAAAACGTCCCCGTCCCCGTCCCCTAACCCTAACCCTAACCCTAACCCTAACCCTTCCCCGAAGATTTACCCTCACCCGTCCCCTAATCCTAACCCGTACGCTAACACTAACCCGTACCCTAACACGTACGCTCACCCTAAACCGTTGTCGTACCCTAACCTGTACCCTAAACCGTTCCCGTCCCCTAACCCTAACCCTAACCCTAACCCTAACCCTAACCCTTACCCGAAGCTTTACCCTCACCCGTCCCCTAATCCTAACCCGTACGCTAACACTAACCCGTACCCTAACACTTACGGTCACCCTAAACCGTTGTCGTACCCTAACCTGTACCATAAACCGTCCCGGTCCCCTAACCCTAACCCTAACCCTAACCCTAACCCTGACCCGAAGCCTTACCCTCACCCGTCCCCTAATCCTAACCCGTACGCTAACACTAACCCGTACCCTTACACGTACGTTCACCCTAAGCCGTTGTCGTACACTAACCTGTACCCTAAACCGTTCCCGTCCCCGTCCCCTAACCCTAACCCTAAACCTAACCCTAACCCTTACCCGAAGCCTTACCCTCACCCGTCCCCTAATCCTAACCCGTACGCTAACACTAACCCGTACCCTAACACGTACGCTCACCCTAAACCGTTGTCGTACCCTAACCTGTACCCTAAACTGTCCCCGTCCCCTAACCCTAACCCTAACCCTAACCCTAACCCTAACCCTTACCCGAAGCCTTACACTCACCCGTCCCCTAATCCTAACCCGTACGCTAACACTAACCCATACCCTAACACGTACGCTCACCCTAAACCGTTGTCGTACCCTAACCTGTACCCTAAACCGTCCCGGTCCCCTAACCCTAACCCTAACCCTAACCCTTACCCGAAGCCTTACCCTCACCCGTCCCCTAATCCTAACCCGTACGCTAACACTAACCCGTACCCTAACACGTACGCTCACCCTAAACCGTTGACGTACCCTAACCTGTACCCTAAACCGTCCCCGTCCCCTAACCCTAACCCTAACCCTAACCCTAACACTTACCCGAAGCCTTACCCTCACCCGTCCCCTAATCCTAACCCGTACGCTAACACTATCCCGTACCCTAACACGTACGCTCATCCTAAACCGTTGTCGTACCCTAACCTGTACCCTAAACCGTCCCCGTCCCCGTCCCCTAACCCTAAACCTAACCCTAACCCTAACCCTTACCCGAAGCCTTACCCTCACCCGTCCCCGAATCCTAACCCGAACGCTAACACTAACCCGTACCCTAACACGTATGCTCACCCTAAACCGTTGTCGTACCCTAACCTGTACCCTAAACCGTCCCCGCCCCCTAACCCTAACCCTAACCCTAACCCTAACCCTTACCCGAAGCCTTACCCTCACCCGTCCCCTAATCCTAACCCGTACGCTAACACTAACCCGTACCATAACACGTACGCTCACCATAAACCGTTGTCGTACCCTAACCTGTACCCTAAACCGTCCCCGTCCCCTAACCATAACCCTAACCCTAGCCCTAACCTTAACCCTAACCCTTACCCGAAGCCTTACCCTCACCCGTCCCCTAATTCTAACCCCTATGCTAACACTAACCCATGCCCTAACACGTACGCTCACCCTAAAACGTTGTCGTACCCTAACCTGTACCCTAAACCGTCCCCGTCCCCTAACCCTAACCCTAACCCTAACCCTAAACCTAACCCTTACCCGAGGCCTTACCCTCACCCGTCCCCTAATCCTAACCCGTACGCTAACACTAACCCGTACCCTAACACGTACGCTCACCCTAAACCATTGTCGTACCCTAACCTGTACACTAAACCTTCCCTGTCCCCTTACCCTAACCCTAACCTTAACCCTAGCCCTAACCCTTACATGAAGCCTTACACTCACCCGTCCCCTAATCCTAACCCGTACGCTAACACTAACCCATAACCTAACACGTAAGCTCACCCTAAACCGTTGTTGTGCCCTAACCTGTACCCTAAACCACCCCATCCCCTAACCCTAACCCTAAACCTAACCCTAACCTTAACCCTTACCCAAAGCCTTACCCTCACCTGTCCCCTAATCCTGACCCATACGCTAACACTAACCTGTACCCTAACACGTACGCTCACCCTAAACCGTTGTCGTACCCTAACCTGTACGCTAAACCATCCCCGTCCCCGTCCCCGTCCCCTAACCCTAACCCTAACCCTTACCCGAAGCCTTACCCTCACCCGTCCCCTAATCCTAACCCGTACGCTAACACTAACACGTACCCTAACATGTACGCTCACCCTAAACCGTTGTCGTACCCTAACCTGTAGCCTAAACCGTCCCCGTCCCCTAACCCTAACCCTAACCCTAACCCTTACCCGAAGCCTTACCCTCACCCGTCCCCTAATCCTAACCCGTTCGCTAACACTAAACCATACCCTAACACGTACGCTCACCCTAAACCGTTGTCGTACCCTAACCTGTACCCTAAACCGTCCCCATTCCCTAACCTTACCCCTAACCCTAACCCTAACCCTAACCCTAACCCTTACCCGAAGCCTTACCCTCACCCGTCCCCTAATCCTAACCCGTACGCCAACACTAACCCGTACCCTAACACGTACGCTCACCCTAAACCGTTGTCGTACCCTAAACTGTATCCTAAACCGTCCCCGTCCCCTAACCCTAACCCTAACCCTAACCCTAACCCTAACCCTTACCCGAAGCTTTACCCTCACCCGTCCCCTAATCCTAACCCGTACGCTCACACTAACCCGTACCCTAACACGTACGCTCACCCTAAACCGTTGTCGTACCCTACCCTGTACCCTAAACCGTCCCCGTCCCCTAACCCTAACCCTAAACCTAACCCTAACCCTAACCCTTACCCAAAGCCTTACCCTCACCCGTCCCCTAATCCTAACCCGTACGCTAACTCTAACCAGTACCCTAACACGTACGCTCACCCTAAACCGTTGTCGTACCCTAACCTATACCCTAAACCGTCCCCGTCCCCGTCACCTAACCCTAACCCTAACCCTAACCCTAACCCTTACCCGAAGCCTTACCCTCACCCGTCCCCTAATCCTAACCCGTACGCTAACACTAACCCGTACCCTAACACGTACGCTCATCCTAAACCGTTGTCGTACCATAACCTGTACCCTAAACCGTCCCCGTCCCCGTCCCCTAACACTAACCCTAACCCTAACCCTAACCCTAACCCTTACCCGAAGCCTTACCCTCACCCGTCCCCTAATCCTAACCCGTACGCTAACACTAACCCGTATCCTAACACGTACGCTCACCCTAAACTGTTGTCGTACCCTAACCTGTACCCTAAACCGTCCCCGTCCCCTAACCCTAACCCTAACCCTAACCCTAACCCTTACCCGAATCCTTACCCTCACCCGTCCCCTAATCCTAACCCGTACGCAAACACTAACCCGTACCCTAACACGTACGCTCAACCTAACCCGTTGTCATACCCTAACCTGTACACTAAACGGTCCCCTAACCCTAACCCTAACCCTAACCCTAACCCTAACCCTTACCCGAAGCCTTACCCTCACCCGTCCCCTAATCCTAACCCGTACGCTAACACTAACCCGTACCCTAACACGTACGCTCACCCTAATCCATTGTCGAAACCTAACCTGTAACCTAAACCGTTCCCGTCCCATAACCCTAACCCTAACCCTAACCCTAACCCTAACCCTTACCCGAAGCCTTACCCTCACCCGTCCCCTAAACCTAACCCGTACGCTAACACTAACCCGTACCCTAACACGTACGCTCACCCTAAACCGTTGTCGTACACTAACCTGTACCCTAAACCGTTCCAGTCCCCGTCCCCTAACCCTAACCCTAACCCTAACCCTAACCCTTACCCGAAGCCTTAACCTCACCCGTCCCCTAATCCTAACCCGTACGCTAACACTAACCCGTACCCTAACACGTACGCTCACCCTAAACCGTTGTCGTACCATATCCTGTACCCTAAACCGTCCCCATCCCCTAACCCTAACCCTAACCCTAACCCTTACCCGAAGCCTTACCCTCACCCGTCCCCTAATCCTAACCCGTACGCTTACACTAACCCGTACCCTAACACCTATGCTCACCCTAAACTGTTGTCGTACCCTAACCTGTACCCTAAACCGTCCCCGTCCACTAACCCTAACCCTAACACTAACCCTAACCCTTACCCGAAGCCTTACACTCACACGTCCCCTAATCCTAACCCGTACGCTAACACTAACCCGTACCCTAACACGTACACTCACCCTAAACCTTTGTCGTACCCTAACCTGTACCCTAAACCGTCCCCGTCCCCGTCCCCTAACCCTAACCCTAACCCTAACCCTAACCCTAACCCAAAGCCTTACCCTCACCCGTCCCCTAATCCTAAACCGTACGCTAACACTAATCCGTACCCTAACACGTACGCTCACCCTAAACCGTTGTCATACACTAACCTGTACCCTAAACCGTCCCTGTCCCCTAACCCTAACCCTAACCCTAACCCTAACCCTTACCCGAAGCCTTACTCTCACCCCTCCCCTAATCCTAACCCGTACGCTAACACTAACCCGTACCCTAACACGTACGCTCACCCTAAACCGTTATCGTACCCTAACCTGTACCCTAAACTGTCCCCGTCCCCTAACCCTAACCCTAACCCTAACCCTAACCCTTACCCGAAGCCTTACCCTCACCCGTCCCCTAATCCTAACCCGTACGCTAACACTAACCAGTACCCTAACACGTACGCTCACCCTAAACCTTTGTCCTACCGTAACCGGTACCCTAAACCGTCCCGGGCCCCTAACCATAACCCTAACCCTAACCCTTACCCGAAGCCTTACCCTCACCCGTCCCCTAATCCTAACCCGTACGCTAACACTAACCCGTACCCTAACACGTACGCTCACCCTAAACTGTTGTCGTACCCTAACCTGTACCCTAAACCGTCCCCGTCCCCTAACCCTAACCCTAACCCTAACCCTAACCCTAACCCTTACCCGAAGCCTTACCCTCACCCGTCCCCTAATCCTAACCCGTACGCTAACACAAACCCGTACCCTAACACGTACGCTCACCCTAAACCGTTGTCGTACCCTAACCTGTACCCTAAACCGTCCCCGTCCCCGTCCCCTAACCCTAAACCTAACCCTAACCCTAACCCTTACCCGAAGCCTTACCCTCACCCGTCCCCTAATCCTAACCCGTACGCTAACACTAACCCGTACCCTTACACGTACGCTCACCCGAAACCGTTGTCGTACACTAACCTGTACCCTAAACCGTCCCCGTCCCCTAACCCGAACCCTAACCGTAACCCTAACCCTAACCCTTACCCGAAGCCTTACCCTCACCCGTCCCCTAATCCTAACCCGTACGCTAACACTAACCCATACCCTAACACGTACGCTCAACCTAAACCGTTGTCGTACCCTAACCTGTACCCTAAACCGTCCCGGTCCCCTAACCCTAACCCTAACACTAACCCTAACCCTAACCCTTACCCGAAGCCTTACCCTCACCCGTCCCATAATCCTAACCCGTACGCTAACACTAACCCGTACCCTAACACGTACGCTCACCCTAAACCGTTGTCGTACCCTAAACTGTACCCTAAACCGTCCCCGTCCCCTAACCCTAACACTAACCCTAACCCTTACCCGAAGCCTTACCCTCACCCGTCCCCTATTCCTAACCCGTACGCTAACACTAACCCATACCCTAACACGTACGCTCACCCTAAACCGTTGTCGTAACCTAACCTGTACCCTAAACCGTCCCCGTCCCCGTCCCCTAACCCTAACCCTAACCCTAACAATAACCCTTACCCGAAGCCTTACCCTCACCCGTCCCCTAATCCTAACCCGTACGCTAACACTAACCCGTACCCTAACACGTACGCTCACCCGAAACCGTTGTCGTACCCTAACATGTACCCTAAACCGTCCCCGTCCCCTAACCCTAACCCTAACACTAACCCTAGCCCTAACCCTTACCCGAAGCCTTACCCTCACCCGTCCCCTAATCCTAACCCGTACGCTAACACTAACCCGTACCCTAACACGTACGCTCACCCTAAAACGTTGTCGTACCCTAACCTGTACCCTAAACCGTGCCCGTCCTTTAACCCTAACCCTAACCCTAACCCTAACCCTAACCCTTACCCGAAGCCTTACCCTCACCCGTCCCCTAATCCTAACCCGTACGCTAACACTAACCCGTACCCTAACACGTACGCTCACCCTAAACCGTTGTCGTAACCTAACCTGTACCCTAAACCGTCCCCGTCCCCGTCCCCTAACCCTAACCCTAACCCTAACACTAACACTTACCCGAAGCCTTACCCTCACCCGTCCCCTAATCCTAACCCGTACGCTAACACTAACCCGTACCCTAACACGTACGCTCACCCGAAACCGTTGTCGTACCCTAACCTGTACCCTAAACCGTCCCCGTCCCCTAACCCTAACCCTAACACTAACCCTAACACTAAGCCTTACCCGAAGCCTTACCCTCACCCGTCCCCTAATCCTAACCCGTACGCTAACACTAACCCGTTCACTAACACGTACACTCACCTTAAACCGTTGTCGTACCCTAAGCTGTACCCTAAACCGTCCCCGTCCCCTATCCCTAACCCTAACCCTAACCCTAACCCTTACCCGAAGCCTTACCATCACCCGTCCCCTAATCCTAACCCGTACGCTAACACTAACCCGTACCCTAACACGTACGCTCACCCTAAACCGTTGTCGTAACCTAACCTGTACCCTAAACCGTCCCCGTCCCCGTCACCTAACACTAACCCTAACCCTAACACTAACACTTACCCGAGGCCTTACACTCACCCGTCCCCTAATCCTAACCCGTACGCTAACACTAACCCGTACCCTAACACGTACGCTCACCCGAAACCGTTGTCGTACCCTAACCTGTACCCTAAACCGTCCACGTCCCCTAACGCTAACCCTAACCCTAACCCTAAATCTAACCCTTACCCGAAGCCTTACCCTAACCCGTCCCCTAATCCTAACCCGTACGCTAACACTAACCCGTACCCTAACACGTACGCTCACCCTAAACCGTTGTCGTACCCTAAGCTGTACCCTAAACCGTCCCCGTCCCCTAACCCTAACCCTAAACCTAACCCTTACCCGAAGCCTTACCCTCACCCGTCCCCTAATCCTAACCCGTACGCTAACACTAACCCGTACCCTAACACGTACGCTCACCCTAAACTGTTGTCGTACCCTAACCTGTACCCTAAGCCGTCCCCGTCCCTTAACCCTAACGCTAACCCTAACCCTAACCCTAACCCTTACCCGAAGCCTTACCCTCACCCGTCCCCTAATCCTAACCCGTACGCTAACACTAACCCGTACCCTAACACGTACGCTCATCCTAAACCGTTATCGTACCCTAACCTGTACCCTAAACCGTCCCCGTCCCCGTCCCCTAACCCTAACCCTAACCCTAACCCTAACCCTTACCCGAAGCCTTACCCTCACCCGTCCCCTAATCCTAACCCGTACGCTTACACTAACCCGTACCCTAACACCTATGCTCACCCTAAACTGTTGTCGTACCCTAACCTGTACCCTAAACCGTCCCCGTCCACTAACCCTAACCCTAACACTAACCCTAACCCTTACCCGAAGCCTTACACTCACACGTCCCCTAATCCTAACCCGTACGCTAACACTAACCCGTACCCTAACACGTACACTCACCCTAAACCTTTGTCGTACCCTAACCTGTACCCTAAACCGTCCCCGTCCCCGTCCCCTAACCCTAACCCTAACCCTAACCCTAACCCTAAACCAAAGCCTTACCCTCACCCGTCCCCTAATCCTAAACTGTACGCTAACACTAATCCGTACCCTAACACGTACGCTCACCCTAAACCGTTGTCATACACTAACCTGTACCCTAAACCGTCCCTGTCCCCTAACCCTAACCCTAACCCTAACCCTAACCCTTACCCGAAGCCTTACCCTCACCCGTCCCCTAATCCTAACCCATACGCTAACACTAACCCGTACCCTAACACGTACGCTCATCCTAAACCGTTGTCGTACCATAACCTGTACCCTAAACCGTCCCCGTCCCCGTCCCCTAACCCTAACCCTAACCCTAACCCTAACCCTAACCCTTACCCGAAACCTTACCCTCACCCGTCCCCTAATCCTAACCCGTACGCCAACACTAACCCGTACCCTAACACGTACGCTCACCCTAAACCGTTGTCGTACCCTAAACTGTACCCTAAACCGTCCCCGTCCCCTAACCCTAACCCTAACCCTAACCCTAACCCTTACCCGAATCCTTACCCTCACCCGTCCCCTAATCCTAACCCGTACGCAAACACTAACCCGTACCCTAACACGTACGCTCAACCTAACCCGTTGTCATACCCTAACCTGTACACTAAACCGTCCCCTAACCCTAACCCTAACCCTAACCCTAACCCTAACCCTTACCCGAAGCCTTACTCTCACCCGTCCCCTAATCCTAAACCGTACGCTAACACTAACCCGTACCCTAACACGTACGCTCACCCTAATCCATTGTCGAAACCTAACCTGTACCCTAAACCGTTCCCGTTCCATAACCCTAACCCTAACCCTAACCCTAACCCTAACCCTTACCCGAAGCCTTAACCTCACCCGTCCCCTCATCCTAACCCGTACGCTAACACTAAACCGTACCCTAACACGTACGCTCACCCTAAACCGTTGTCGTACCATAACCTGTACCCTAAACCGTCCCCGTCCCCTAACCCTTACCCTAACCCTAACCCTTACCCGAAGCCTTACCCTCACCAGTCCCCTAATCCTAACCCGTACGCTAACACTAATCTGTACCCTAACACCTATGCTCACCCTAAACTGTTGTCGTACCCTAACCTGTACCCTAAACCTTCCCCGTCCCGTAACCCTACCCCAACACTAACCCTAACCCTTACCCGAAGCCTTACACTCACACGTCCCCTAATCCTAACCCGTACGCTAACACTAACCCGTACCCTAACACGTACACTCACCCTAAACCGTTGTCGTACCCTAACCTGTACCCTAAACCGTCCCCGTCCCCGTCCCCTAACCCTAACGCTAACCCTAACCCTAACCCTAACCCAAAGCCTTACCCTCACCCGTCCACTAATCCTAAACCGTACACTAACACTAATCCGTACCCTAACACGTACGCTCACCCTAAACCGTTGTCATACCCTAACCTGTACCCTAAACCGTCCCCGTCCCCTAACCCTAACCCTAACCCTAACCCTAACCCTTACCCGAAGCCTTACCCTCACCCGTCCCCTAATCCTAACCCGTACGCTAACACTAACCCGTACCCTAACATGTACGCTCACCCTAAACCGTTGTCGTACCCTAACCTGTACCCTAAACTGTCCCCGTCCCCTAACCCTAACCCTAACCCTAACCCTTACCCGAAGCCTTACCCTCACCCGTCGCCTAATCCTAACCCGTACGCTAACACTAAACCGTACCCTAACACGTACGCTCACCCTAAACCGTTGTCGTACCGTAACCGGTACCCTAAACCGTCCCGGTCCCCTAACCATAACCCTAACCCTAAACCTTACCCGAAGCCTTACCCTCACCCGTCCCCTAATCCTAACCCGTACGCTAACACTAACCCGTACCCTAACACGTACGCTCACCCTAAACCGTTGTCGTACACTAACCTGTACCCTAAGCCGTCCCCGTCCCCTAACCCTAACCCTAACCCTAACCCTAACCCTAACCCTTACCCGAAGCCTTACCCTCACCCGTCCCCTAATCCTAACCCGTACGCTAACACTAACCAGTACCCTAACACGTACGCTCACCCTAAACCGTTATCGTACCCTAACGTGTACCCTAAACCGTCCCCGTCCCCGTCCCCGTCCCCTAACCCTAACCGTAACCCTAACCCTTACCCGAAGCCTTACCCTCACCCGTCCCCTAATCCTAACCCGTACGCCAACACTAACCCGTACCCTAACACGTACGCTCACCCTAAACCGTTGTCGTACCCTAACCTGTACCCTAAACCGTCCCCGTCCCCGTCCCCAAACCCTAACCCTAACCCTAACCCTAACCCTTACCCGAAACCTTACCCTCACCCGTCCCCTAATCCTAACCCATACGCTAACACTAACCCGTACCCTAACACGTACGCTCACCCTAAACCGTTGTCGTACCATAACCTGTACCCTAAACCGTCCCCGTCCCCGTCCCCTAACCCTAACCCTAACCCTAACCCTAACCCTAACCCTTACCCGAAGCCTTAACCTCACCCGTCCCCTAATCCTAACCCGTACGCTAACAGTAACCCGTACCCTAACACGTACGCTCACCCTAAACCGTTGTCGTACACTAACCTGTACCCTAAACCGTCCCCGTCCCCTAACCCTAACCCTAACCCTAACCCTAACCCTAACCCTTACCCGAAGCCTTACCCTCACCCGTCCCCTAATCCTAACCCGTACGCTAACACTAACCCGTACCCTAACACGTACGCTCACCCTAAACCGTTGTCGTACCCTAACCTGTACCCTAAACCTTCCCCGTCCCCTAACCCTAACCCTAACCCTAACCCTAACCCTAACACTTACCCGAAGCCTTACCCTCACCCGTCCCCTAATCCTAACCCGTACGCTAACACTAACACAAACCCTAACACGTAAGCTCACCCTAAACCGTTGTCGTACCCTAACCTGTACCCTAAACCGTCCCCGTCCCCTAACCCTAACCCTAACCCTAACCCTAACCTTAACACTTACCCAAAGCCTTACCCTCACCCGTCCCCTAATCCTGACCCATACGCTAACACTAACCCGTACCCTAACACGTACGCTCACCCTAAACCGTTCTCGTACC
>NW_028322291.1:432500-450000 GCF_059928025.1 Delphinapterus leucas
CCCTAACCCTTACCCGAAGCCTTACCCTCACCCGTCCCCGAATCCTAACCCATACGCTAACACTAACCCGTACCCTAACACGTATGCTCACCCTAAACCGTTGTCGTACCCTAACCTGTACCCTAAACCGTCCCCGCCCCCTAACCCTAACCCTAACCCTAACCCTAACCCTTACCCGAAGCCTTACCCTCACCCGTCCCCTAATCCTAACCCGTACGCTAACACTAACCCGTACCATAACACGTACGCTCACCCTAAACCGTTGTCGTACCCTAACCTGTACCCTAAACCGTCCCCGTCCCCTAACCATAACCCTAACCCTAACCCTAACCTTAACCCTAACCCTTACCCGAAGCCTTACCCTCACCCGTCCCCTAATTCTAACCCGTATGCTAACACTAACCCATGCCCTAACACGTACGCTCACCCTAAATCGTTGTCGTACCCTAACCTGTACCCTAAACCGTCCCCGTCCCCTAACCCTAACCCTAACCCTAACCCTAAACCTAACCCTTACCCGAGGCCTTACCCTCACCCGTCCCATAATCCTAACCCGTACGCTAACACTAACCCGTACCCTAACACGTACGCTCACCCTAAACCATTGTCGTACCCTAACCTGTACCCTAAACCTTCCCTGTCCCCTTACCCTAACCCTAACCTTAACCCTAGCCCTAACCCTTACATGAAGCCTTACACTCACCCGTCCCCTAATCCTAACCAGTACGCTAACACTAACCCATAACCTAACACGTAAGCTCAACCTAAACCGTTGTTGTACCCTAACCTGTACCCTAAACCACCCCATCCCCTAACCCTAACCCTAAACCTAACCCTAACCTTAACCCTTACCCAAAGCCTTACCCTCACCTGTCCCCTAATCCTGACCCATACGCTAACACTAACCCGTACCCTAACACGTACGCTCACCCTAAACCGTTGTCGTACCCTAACCTGTACGCTAAACCATCCCCGTCCCCGTCCCCGTCCCCTAACCCTAACCCTAACCCTTACCCGAAGCCTTACCCTCACCCGTCCCCTAATCCTAACCCGTACGCTAACACTAACACGTACCCTAACATGTACGCTCACCCTAAACCGTTGTCGTACCCTAACCTGTACCCTAAACCGTCCCCGTCCCCTAACCCTAACCCTAACCCTAACCCTTACCCGAAGCCTTACCCTCACCCGTCCCCTAATCCTAACCCGTACGCTAACACTAAACCATATCCTAACACGTACGCTCACCCTAAACCGTTGTCGTACCCTAACCTGTACCCTAAACCGTCCCCATCCCCGTCCCGTAACCCTAACCCTAACCCTAACCCTAACCCTAACCCTTACCCGAAGCCTTACCCTCACCCGTCCCCTAATCCTAACCCGTACGCTAACACTAACCCGTACCCTAACACGTACGCTCACCCGAAACGGTTGTCGTACCCTAATCTGTACCCTAAACCGTCCCCGTCCCCTAACCCTAACCCTAACCCTAACCCTAACCCTTTCCCGAAGCCTTACCCTCACCCGTCCCCTAATCGTAACCCGTACGCTAACACTAACCCGTACCCTAACACATACGCTCACCCTAAACAGTTGTCGTACCATAACATGTATCCTAAACCGTCCCCGTCCCCTAACCCTAACCCTAACCCTAACCCTACCCTCACCCGTCCCCTAAACCTAACCCGTACGCTAAAACTAACCCGTACCCTAACACGTACGCTCACCCTAAACCGTTGTCGTACCCTAACCTGTACCGTAAACAGTCCCCGTCCCCTAACCCTAACCCTAACGCTAGCCCTAACCTTAACCCTTACCCAAAGCCTTACCCTCACCCGTCCACTAATCCTAACCCGTACGCTAACACTAACCCGTACCCTAACACGTACGCTCACCCTAAACCATTGTCGTACCCTAACCTGCACCCTAAACCGTCCCCGTCCCCGTCCCCGTCCCCTAACCCTAACCCTAACCCTAACCCTTACCCGAAGCCTTACCCTCACCCGTCCCCTAATCCTAACCCGTACGCTAACACTAACCCGTACCCTAACACGTACGCTCACCCTAAACCGTTGTCGTACCCTAACCTGCACCCTAAACGGTCCCCGTCCCCTAACCCTAACCCTAACCCTAACCCTAACCTAACCCTTTCCCGAAGCCTTACCCTCACCCGTCCCCTAATCCTAACCCGTACGCTAACACTAACCCGTACCCTAACACGTACGCTCACCCTAAACCATTGTCGTACCCTAACGTGTACCCTAAACCGTCCCCGTCCCCTAACCCTAACCCTAACACTAACCCTTACCCGAAGCCTTACCCTCACCCGTCCCCTAACCCTAACCCGTACGCTAACACTATCCCGTACCCTAACACGTAAGCTCACCCTAAACCGTTGTCGTACCCTAACCTGTACCCTAAACCGTCCCCGTCCCCTAACCCTAACCCTAACCCTAACCCTAACCCTAACCCTTACCCGAAGCCTTACCCTCACCCGTCACCTAATCCTAACCCGTACGCTAACACTAACCCGTACCCTAACACGTACGCTCACCCTAAACCGCTGTCGTACCCTAACCTGTACCCTAAACCGTCCCGGTCCCCTAACACTAACCCTAACCCTAACCCTAACCCTAACCCTTACCCGAAGCCTTACCCTCACCCGTCCCCTAATCCTAACCCGTACGCTAACACTAACCCGTACCCTAACACGTACGCTCATGCTAAACCGTTGTCGTACCCTAACCTGTACCCTAAACCGTCCCCGTCCCCTAACCCTAACCCTAACCCTAACCCTAACCCTAACCCTTACCCGAAGCCTTAGCCTCACCCGTCCCCTAATCCTAACCCGTACGATAACACTAACCCGTACCCTAACACGTACGCTCACCCTAAACCGTTGTCGTACCCTAACCTCTACCCTAAACCGTCCCCGTCCCCGTCCCCTAACCATAACCCTAACCCTAACCCTTACCCGAAGCCTTACCCTCACACGTCCCCTAATCCTACCCGTACGCTAACACTAACCCGTACCCTAACACGTACGCTCACCCTAAACCGTTGTCGTACCATAACCTGTACCCTAAACCGTCCCCGTCCCCTAACCCTAACCCTAACCCTAACCCTAACCCTAACCCTAACCCTTACCCGAAGCCTTACCCTCACCCGTCACCTAATCCTAACCCGTACGCTAATACTAACCCGTACCCTAACACGTACGCTCACCCTAAACCGTCGTCGTACGCTAACCTGTACCCTAAACCGTCCCCGTCCCCTAACCCTAACCCTAACCCTAACCCTAACCCTTACCCGAATCCTTACTCTCACCCGTCCCCTAATCCTAACCCGTACGCTAACACTAACCCGTACCCTAACACGTACGCTCACCCTAAACCGTTGTCGTACCCTAAACCGTCCCCATCCCCGTCCACGTCCCCTAACCCTAACCCTAACCCTAACCCTAACCCGAAGCCTTACACTCACCCGTCCCCTAATCCTAACCCGTACGCTAAGACTAACCCGTACCCTAACACGTACGCTCACCCTAAACCGTTGTCATACCCTAACCTGTACCCTAAACCGTCCCCGTCCCCTAACTCTAACCCTAACCCTGACCCTAACCCTTACCCGAAGCCTTACCCTCACCCGTCCCCTAATCCTAACCCGTACGCTAACATTAACCCGTACCCTAACACGTACGCTCACCCTAAACCGTTGTCGTACCCTAACCTGTACCCTAAACAGTCCCCGTCCCCGTCCCCTAACCCTAACCCTAACCCTAACCCTAACCCTTACCCGAAGCCTTACCCTCACACGTCCCTTAATCCTAACCCGTACGCTAACACTAACTCGTACCCTAACACGTACGCTCACCCTAAACCGTTGTCGTACCATAACCTGTACCCTAAACCGTCCCCGTCCCCTAACCCTAACCCTAACCCTAACCCTAACCCTTACCCGAAGCCTCACCCTCACCCGTCCCCTAATCCTAACCCGTACGCTAACACTAACCCGTACCCTAACACGTACGCTCATCCTAAACCGTCGTCATACCCTAACCTGTACCCTAAACCGTCCCCGTCCCCTAACCCTAACCCTAACCCTAACCCTTACCCGAAGCCTTACCCTCACCCGTCCCCTAGTCCTAACCCGTACGCTAACACTAACCCGTACCCTAACACGTACGCTCACCCTAAACCGTTGACGTACCCTAACCTGTACCCTAAACCGTCCCCGTCCCCTAACCCTAACCCTAACCCTAACCCTAACACTTACCCGAAGCCTTACCCTCACCCGTCCCCTAATCCTAACCCGTACGCTAACACTAACCCGTACCCTAACACGTACTCTCATCCTAAACCGTTGTCGTACCCTAACCTGTACCCTAAACCGTCCCCGTCCCCGTCCCCTAACCCTAAACCTAACCCTAACCCTAACCCTTACCCGAAGCCTTACCCTCACCCGTCCCCTAATCCTAAGCCGTACGCTAACACTAACCCGTACCCTAACACGTATGCTCACCCTAAACCGTTGTCGTACCCTAACCTGTACCCTAAACTGTCCCGGTCCCCTAACCCTAACCCTAACCCTAACCCTAACCCTAACACTTACCCGAAGCCTTACCCTCACCCATCCCCTAATCCTAACCCGTACGCTAACACTAACACGTACCCTAACACATACGCTCACCCTAAACCGTTGTCGTACCCTAACCTGTACCCTAAACCGTCCCTGTCCCCTAAAGCTAACCCTAACCCTAAACCTAACCCTTACCCGAAGCCTTACCCTCACCCGTCCCCTAATCCTAACCCGTACGCTAACTCTAACCCGTACCCTAACACGTACCCTCACCCTAAACCGTTGTCGTACCCTAACCTGTACCCTAAACCGGCCCCGTCCCCTAACCCTAACCCTATCCCTAACCCTTACCCGAAGCCTTACCCTCACCCGTCCCCGAATCCTAACCCATACGCTAACACTAACCCGTACCCTAACACGTATGCTCACCCTAAACCGTTGTCGTACCCTAACCTGTACCCTAAACCGTCCCCGCCCCCTAACCCTAACCCTAACCCTAACCCTAACCCTTACCCGAAGCCTTACCCTCACCCGTCCCCTAATCCTAACCCGTACGCTAACACTAACCCGTACCATAACACGTACGCTCACCCTAAACCGTTGTCGTACCCTAACCTGTACCCTAAACCGTCCCCGTCCCCTAACCATAACCCTAACCCTAACCCTAACCTTAACCCTAACCCTTACCCGAAGCCTTACCCTCACCCGTCCCCTAATTCTAACCCGTATGCTAACACTAACCCATGCCCTAACACGTACGCTCACCCTAAATCGTTGTCGTACCCTAACCTGTACCCTAAACCGTCCCCGTCCCCTAACCCTAACCCTAACCCTAACCCTAAACCTAACCCTTACCCGAGGCCTTACCCTCACCCGTCCCATAATCCTAACCCGTACGCTAACACTAACCCGTACCCTAACACGTACGCTCACCCTAAACCATTGTCGTACCCTAACCTGTACCCTAAACCTTCCCTGTCCCCTTACCCTAACCCTAACCTTAACCCTAGCCCTAACCCTTACATGAAGCCTTACACTCACCCGTCCCCTAATCCTAACCAGTACGCTAACACTAACCCATAACCTAACACGTAAGCTCAACCTAAACCGTTGTTGTACCCTAACCTGTACCCTAAACCACCCCATCCCCTAACCCTAACCCTAAACCTAACCCTAACCTTAACCCTTACCCAAAGCCTTACCCTCACCTGTCCCCTAATCCTGACCCATACGCTAACACTAACCCGTACCCTAACACGTACGCTCACCCTAAACCGTTGTCGTACCCTAACCTGTACGCTAAACCATCCCCGTCCCCGTCCCCGTCCCCTAACCCTAACCCTAACCCTTACCCGAAGCCTTACCCTCACCCGTCCCCTAATCCTAACCCGTACGCTAACACTAATACGTACCCTAACATGTACGCTCACCCTAAACCGTTGTCGTACCCTAACCTGTACCCTAAACCATCCCCGTCCCCTAACCCTAACCCTAACCCTAACCCTTACCCGAAGCCTTACCCTCACCCGTCCCCTAATCCTAACCCGTACGCTAACACTAAACCATACCCTAACACGTACGCTCACCCTAAACCGTTGTCGTACCCTAACCTGTACCCTAAACCGTCCCCATCCCCGTCCCCTAACCCTAACCCTAACCCTAACCCTAACCCTAACCCTTACCCGAAGCCTTACCCTCACCCGTCCCCTAATCCTAACCCGTACGCTAACACTAACCCGTACCCTAACACGTACGCTCACCCTAAACGGTTGTCGTACCCTAATCTGTACCCTAAACCGTCCCCGTCCCCTAACCCTAACCCTAACCCTAACCCTAACCCTTTCCCGAAGCCTTACCCTCACCCGTCCCCTAATCGTAACCCGTACGCTAACACTAACCCGTACCCTAACACATACGCTCACCCTAAACAGTTGTCGTACCATAACATGTATCCTAAACCGTCCCCGTCCCCTAACCCTAACCCTAACCCTAACCCTACCCTCACCCGTCCCCTAAACCTAACCCGTACGCTAAAACTAACCCGTACCCTAACACGTACGCTCACCCTAAACCGTTGTCGTACCCTAACCTGTACCGTAAACAGTCCCCGTCCCCTAACCCTAACCCTAACGCTAGCCCTAACCTTAACCCTTACCCAAAGCCTTACCCTCACCCGTCCACTAATCCTAACCCGTACGCTAACACTAACCCGTACCCTAACACGTACGCTCACCCTAAACCATTGTCGTACCCTAACGTGTACCCTAAACCGTCCCCGTCCCCTAACCCTAACCCTAACACTAACCCTTACCCGAAGCCTTACCCTCACCCGTCCCCTAACCCTAACCCGTACGCTAACACTATCCCGTACCCTAACACGTAAGCTCACCCTAAAGCGTTGTCGTACCCTAACCTGTACCCTAAACCGTCCCCGTCCCCTAACCCTAACCCTAACCCTAACCCTAACCCTAACCCTTACCCGAAGCCTTACCCTCACCCGTCACCTAATCCTAACCCGTACGCTAACACTAACCCGTACCCTAACACGTACGCTCACCCTAAACCGCTGTCGTACCCTAACCTGTACCCTAAACCGTCCCGGTCCCCTAACACTAACCCTAACCCTAACCCTAACCCTAACCCTTACCCGAAGCCTTACCCTCACCCGTCCCCTAATCCTAACCCGTACGCTAACACTAACCCGTACCCTAACACGTACGCTCATGCTAAACCGTTGTCGTACCCTAACCTGTACCCTAAACCGTCCCCGTCCCCTAACCCTAACCCTAACCCTAACCCTAACCCTAACCCTTACCCGAAGCCTTAGCCTCACCCGTCCCCTAATCCTAACCCGTACGATAACACTAACCCGTACCCTAACACGTACGCTCACCCTAAACCGTTGTCGTACCCTAACCTCTACCCTAAACCGTCCCCGTCACCGTCCCCTAACCCTAACCCTAACCCTAACCCTTACCCGAAGCCTTACCCTCACACGTCCCCTAATCCTACCCGTACGCTAACACTAACCCGTACCCTAACACGTACGCTCACCCTAAACCGTTGTCGTACCATAACCTGTACCCTAAACCGTCCCCGTCCCCTAACCCTAACCCTAACCCTAACCCTAACCCTAACCCTAACCCTTACCCGAAGCCTTACCCTCACCCGTCCCCTAATCCTAACCCGTACGCTAATACTAACCCGTACCCTAACACGTACGCTCACCCTAAACCGTCGTCGTACGCTAACCTGTACCCTAAACCGTCCCCGTCCCCTAACCCTAACCCTAACCCTAACCCTAACCCTTACCCGAATCCTTACTCTCACCCGTCCCCTAATCCTAACCCGTACGCTAACACTAACCCGTACCCTAACACGTACGCTCACCCTAAACCGTTGTCGTACCCTAAACCGTCCCCATCCCCGTCCACGTCCCCTAACCCTAACCCTAACCCTAACCCTAACCCGAAGCCTTACACTCACCCGTCCCCTAATCCTAACCCGTACGCTAAGACTAACCCGTACCCTAACACGTACGCTCACCCTAAACCGTTGTCATACCCTAACCTGTACCCTAAACCGTCCCCGTCCCCTAACTCTAACCCTAACCCTGACCCTAACCCTTACCCGAAGCCTTACCCTCACCCGTCCCCTAATCCTAACCCGTACGCTAACATTAACCCGTACCCTAACACGTACGCTCACCCTAAACCGTTGTCGTACCCTAACCTGTACCCTAAACAGTCCCCGTCCCCGTCCCCTAACCCTAACCCTAACCCTAACCCTAACCCTTACCCGAAGCCTTACCCTCACACGTCCCTTAATCCTAACCCGTACGCTAACACTAACTCGTACCCTAACACGTACGCTCACCCTAAACCGTTGTCGTACCATAACCTGTACCCTAAACCGTCCCCGTCCCCTAACCCTAACCCTAACCCTAACCCTAACCCTTACCCGAAGCCTCACCCTCACCCGTCCCCTAATCCTAACCCGTACGCTAACACTAACCCGTACCCTAACACGTACGCTCATCCTAAACCGTCGTCATACCCTAACCTGTACCCTAAACCGTCCCCGTCCCCTAACCCTAACCCTAACCCTAACCCTTACCCGAAGCCTTACACTCACCCGTCCCCTAATCCTAACCCGTACGCTAACACTAACCCGTACCCTAACACGTACGCTCACCCTAAACCGTTGTCGTACCCTAAACCGTCCCCGTCCCCGTCCCCTAACCCTAACCCTAACCCTAACCCTAACCCTAACCCGAAGGCTTACATTCACCCGTCCCCTAATCCTAACCCGTACGCTAACACTAACCCATACCCTAACACGTACGCTCACCCTAAACCGTTGTCATACCCTAACCTGTACCCTAAACCGTCCCCGTCCCCTAACCCTAAACCTAACCCTAAACCTAACCCTTACCCGAAGCCTTACCTTCACCCGTCCCCTAATCCTAACCCGTACGCTAACACTAACCCGTACCCTAACACGTACGCTCAACCTAAACCGTTGTCGTACCCTAACCTGTACCCTAAACCGTCCCCGTCCCCGTCCCCGTCCCCTAACCCTAACCCTAACCCTTACCCGAAGCCTTACCCTCACCCGTCCCCTAATCCTAACCCGTACGCTAACACTAACCCGTACCCTAACACGTACCCTCACCCTAAACTGTTGTCGTACCCTAACCTGTACCCTAAACCTTCCCCGTCCCCTAACCCTAACCCCAAACCTAACCCTAACCCTAACCCTAACCCTTACTCGAAGCCTTACCCTCACCCGTACCCTAATCCTAACTCGTACGCTAACACTAACCCGTACCCTAACACGTACGCTCACCCTAAACCGTTGTCGTACACTAACCTGTACCCTAAACCGTCCCCGTCCCCTAACCCTAACCCTAACCTTAACCCTAACCCTAACCCTTACCCGAATCCTTACCCTCATCCGTCCCCTAATCCTAACCCGTACGCTAACACTAACCCGTACCCTAACACGTATGCTCACCCTAAACCGTTGTCGTACCCTAACCTGTACCCTAAACCGTCCCCGTCCCCTAACCCTAACCCTAACCCTAACCCGAACCCTAACCCTTACCCGAAGCCTTACCCTCACCCGTCCCCTAATCCTAACCTGTACGCCAACACTAACCCGTACCCTAACACGTACACTCACACTAAACCCTTGTCGTACCCTAACCTGTACCCTAAACCGTCCCCGTCCCCGTCCCATAACCCTAACCCTAACCCTAACCCTAACCCTTACCCGAAGCCTTACCCTCACACGTCCCCTAATCCTAACCCGTACGCTAACACTAACCCGTACCCTAACACGTACGCTCACCCTAAACCGTTTTCGTACCATAACCTGTACCCTAAACCGTCCCCGTACCCTAACCCTAACCCTAACCCTAACCCTAACCCTAACCCTAACCCTAACCCTTACCCGAAGCCTTACTCTCACCCTTCCCCTAATCCTAACCCGTACGCTAACACTAACCCGTACCCTAAAACGTACGCTCACCCTAAACCGTTGTCGTACCCTAAACCGTCCCCGTCCCCGTCCCCGTCCCCTAACCCTAACCCTAACCCTAACCGTAACCCGAAGCCTTACCCTCAACCGTCCCCTAATCCTAACCCGTACGCTAACACTAACCCGTACCCTAACACGTACGCTCACCCTAAACCGTTGTCGTACCCTAACCTGTACCATAAACCGTCCACGTCCCCTAACCCTAACCCTAACCCTAACCCTAACCCTAACCCTTACCCGAAACCTTACCCTCACACGTCCCCTAATCCTAACCCGTACGCTAACACTAACTCGTACCCTAACACGTACGCTCACCCTAAACCGTTGTCGTACCATAACCTGTACCCTAAACCGTCCCCGTCCCCTAACCCTAACCCTAACCCTAACCCAAACCCTTACCCGAAGCCTTACCCTCACCCGTCCCCTAATCCTAACCCGTACGCTAACACTAACCCGTACCCTAACACGTACGCTCACCCTAAACCGTTGTCGTACCCTAACCTGTACCCTAAACCGTCCCCGTCCCCTAACCCTAAACCTAACCCTAACCCTAACCCTAACCCTTACCCGAAGCCTTACCCTCACCCGTCCCCTAATCCTAACCCGTACGCTAACACTAACCCATACCCTAACACGTACGCTCACCCTAAACCATTGTCGTACCCTAACCTGTATCCTAAACCGTCCCCGTCCCCGTCCCCTAACCCTAACCCTAACCCTAACCCTAACCCTTACACGAAGGCTTACCCTCTCCCGTCCCCTAATCCTAACCCGTACGCTAACACTAACCCGTAACCTAACACGTACGCTCACCCTAAACCGTTGTCGTACCCTAACCTGTACCCTAAACCGTCCCCGTCCCCGTCCCCTAACCCTAAACCTAACCCGAATCCTAACCCTTACCCGAAGCCTTACCCTCACCCGTCCCCTAATCCTAACCCGTACGCTAACACTAACCCGTACCCTAACACGTACGCTCACCCTAAACCATTGTCGTACCCTAACCTGTACCCTAAACCGTCCCCGTCCCCGTCCCCTAACCCTAACCCTAACCCTAACCCTAACCCTTACCCGCAGCCTTACCCTCACCCGTCCCCTAATCCTAACCCGTACGATAACACTAACCCGTACCCTAACACGTACGCTCACCCTAAACCGTTGTTGTACCCTAACCTGTACCCTATACTGTCCCCGTCCCCTAATCCTAACCCTAACCCTTACCCGAAGCCTTACCCTCACCCGTCCCCTAATCCTAACCCGTACGCTAACACTAACCCGTACCCTAACACGTACGCTCACCCTAAACTGTTGTCGTACACTAACCTGTACCCTAAACCGTCCCCGTCCCCTAACCCTAACCCTAACCCTAACCCTAACCCTAACCCTTACCCGAAGCCTTACCCTCACCCGTCCCCTAATCCTAACCTGTACACTAACACTAAATCGTACCCTAACACGTACACTCACCGTAAACCGTTGTCGTACCCTAACCTGTACGCTAAACCGTCCCCGTCCCCGTCCCCTAACCCTAACCCTAACCCTAACCCTAACCCTAACCCGAAGCCTTACCCTCACCCGTCCCCTAATCCTAACCCGTACGCTAACACTAACCCGTACCCTAAACGTACGCTCACCCTAAACTGTTGTCGTACCCTAACCTGTACCCTAAACCGTCCCGGTCCCCTAACCCAACCCTAACCCTAACCATAACCCTAACCCTTACCCGAAGCCTTACCCTCACCCGTCCCCTAATCCTAACCCGTACGCAAACACTAACCCGTACCCTAACACGTACGCTCACCCTAAACCGTTGTCGTACCCTAACCTGTACCCTAAACCGTCCCCGTGCCCGTCCCCTAACCCTAAACCTAACCCTAACCCTAACCCTTACCCGAAGCCTTACCCTCACCCGTCCCCTAATCCTAACCCGTACGCTAACACTAACCCGTACCCTAACACGTACGCTCACCCTAAACCATTGTCGTACCCTAACCTGTACCCTAAACCGTCCCCGTCCCCGTCCCCGTCCCCTAACCCTAACCCTAACCCTAACCCTTACCCGAAGCCTTACCCTCACCCGTCCCCTAATCCTAACCCGTACGCTAACACTAACCCGTACCCTAACACGTACGCTCACCCTAAACCGTTGTCGTACCCTAACCTGTACCCTAAACCGTCCCCGTCCCCGTCCCCGTCCCCTAACCCTAACCCTAACCCTTACCCGACGCCTTACCCTCACCCGTCCCCTAATCCTAACCCGTACGCTAACACTAACCCGTACCCTAACACGTACGCTCACCCTAAACCGTTCTAGTACACTAACCTGTACCCTAAACCGTCCCCGTCCCCGTCCCCTAACCCTAACCCTAACCCTAACCTAACCCTTTCCCGAAGCCTTACCCTCACCCGTCCCCTAATCCTAACTCGTACGCTAACACTAACCCGTACCCTAACACGTACGCTCACCCTAAACCGTTGTCGTACCCTAACCTGTACCCTAAACCGTCCCCGTCCCCTAACCCTAACCCTAACCCTAACCCTAACCCTTACCCGAAGCCTTACCCTCACCCGTCCCCTAATCCTAACCCGTACGCTAACACTAACCCGTACCCTAACACGTACGCTCACCCTAAACCGTTGTCGTACCCTAACCTGTACCCTAAAGTGTCCCCGTCCCCTAACCCTAACCCTAACCCTAACCCTAACCCTAACCCTTACCCGAAGTCTTACCCTCGCCCGTCCCCTAATCCTAACCCGTACGCTAACACTAACCCGTACCCTAACACGTACGCTCACACTAAACTGTTGTCGTACCCTAACCTGTACCCTAAACCGTCCCCGTCCCCTAACCCTAACCCTAACCCTAACACTAACCCTAACCCTAACCCTTACCCGAAGCCTTACCCTCACCCGTACCCTAATCCTAACCCGTACGCTAACACTAACCCGTACCCTAACACGTACGCTCACCCTAAACCGTTGTCGTACACTAACCTTTACCCTAAACCATCCCCGTCCCCTAACCCTAACCCTAACCTTAACCCTAACCCTAACCCTTACCCGAAGCCTTACCCTCATCCGTCCCCTAATCCTAACCCGTACGCTAACACTAACCCGTACCCTAACACGTACGCTTACCCTAAACCATTGTCGTACCCTAACCTGTACCCTAAACCGTCCCCGTCCCCTAACCCTAACCCTAACCCTAACCCTAACCCTAACCCTTACCCGAAGCCTTACCCTCACCCGTCCCCTAATCCTAACCCGTACGCCAACACTAACCCGTACCCTAACACGTATGCTCACCCTAAACCGTTGTCGTACCCTAACCTGTACCCTAAACCGTCCTCGTCCCCGTCCCATAACCCTAACCCTAACCCTAACCCTAACCCTTACCCGAAGCCTTACCCTCACACGTCCCCTAATCCTAACCCGTACGCTAACACTAACCCGTACCCTAACACGTACGTTCACCCTAAACCGTTGTCGTACCATAACCTGTACCCTAAACCGTCCCCGTCCCCTAACCCTAACCCTAACCCTAACCCTAACCCTAACCCTTACCCGAAGCCTTATTCTCACCAGTCCCCTAATCCTAACCCGTACGCTCACACTAACCCGTACCCTAACACGTACGCTCACCCTAAACTGTTGTCGTACCCGAAACCGTCCCCGTCCCCGTCCCCTAACCCTAACCCTAAACCTAACCCTAACCCTAACCCGAAGCCTTACCCTCACCCGTCCCCTAATCCTAACCCGTACGCTAACACTAACCCGTACCCTAACACGTACGCTCACCCTAAACAGTTGTCATACCCTAACCTGTACCCTAAACCGTCCCCGTCCCCTAACCCTAACCCTAACCCTGACCCTAACCCTTACCCGAAGGCTTACCCTCACCCGTCCCATAATCCTAACCCGTACGCTAACACTAACCCGTACCCTAACACGTACGCTCACCCTAAACCGTTGTCGTACCCTAACCTGTACCCTAACCGTCCCCGTCCCCGTCCCCTAACCCTAACCCTAACCCTAACCCTAACCCTTACCCGAAGCCTTACCCTCACACGTCCCCTAATCCTAAAGCGTACGCTAACACTAACTCGTACCCTAACACGTACGCTCACCCTAAACCGTTGTCGTACCATAACCTGTACCCTAAACCGTCCCCGTCCCCTAACCCTAACCCTAACCCTAACCCTAACCCTTACCCGAAGCCTTATCCTCACCCGTCCCCTAATCCTAAACCGTACGCTAACACTAACCCGTACCCTAACACGTACGCTCACCCTAAACCGTCGTCGTACCCTAACCTGTACCCTAAACGGTCCCCGTCCCCTAACCCTAACCCTAACCCTAACCCTAACCCTTACCCGAAGCCTTACTGTCACCCGTCCCCTAATCCTAACCCGCACGCTAACACTAACCCATACCCTAACACGTACGCTCACCCTAAACCGTTGTCGTACCCTAAACCGTCCCCGTCCCCGTCCCCGTCCTCTAACCCTAACCCTAACCCTAACCCTAACCCTAACCCTAACCCTAACGCTTACCCGAAGCCTTACCCTCTCCCGTCCCCTAATCCTAACCCGTACGCTAACACTAACCCGTACCCTAACACGTACGCTCACCCTAAACCGTTCTCGTACCCTAACCTGTACCCTAAACCGTCCCCGTCCCCGTCCCCGTCCCCTAACCCTAACCCTAACCTAACCCTTTCCCGAAGCCTTACCCTCACCCGTCCCCTAATCCTAACCCGTACGCTAACACTAACCCGTACCCTAACACGTACGCTCACCCTAAACCGTTGTCGTACCCTAACCTGTACCCTAAACCGTCCCCGTCCCCTAATCCTAACCCTAACCCTAACCCTAACCCTAACCCTTACACGAAGTCTTACACTCACCCGTCCCCTAATCCTAACCCGTACGCTAACACTAACCCGTACCCTAACACGTACGCTCACCCTAAACTGTTGTCGTACCCTAACCTGTACCTAAAACCTTCCCCGTCCCCTAACCCTAACCCTAATCCTAACCCTAACCTTAACCCTAACCCTTACCCGAAGCCTTACCCTCACCCGTACCCTAATCCTAACTCGTACGCTAACACTAACCCGTACCCTAACACGTACGCTCACCCTAAACCGTTGTCGTACACTAACCTGTACCCTAAACCATCCCCGTCCCCTAACCCTAACCCTAACCTTAACCCTAACCCTAACCCTTACCCGAATCCTTACCCTCATCCGTCCCCTAATCCTAACCCGTACGCTAACACTAACACGTACCCTAACACGTACGCTCACCCTAAACCGTTGTCGTACCCTAACCTGTACCCTAAACCGTCCCCGTCCCCTAACCCTAACCCTAACCCTAACCCGAACCCTAACCCTTACCCGAAGCCTTACCCTCACCCGTCCCCTAATCCTAACCCGTATGCCAAAACTAACGCGTACCCTAACACGTACGCTCACCCTAAACCGTTGTCGTACCCTAACCTGTACCCTAAACCGTCCCCGTCCCCGTCCCAAAACCCTAACCCTAACCCTAACCCTAACCCTTACCCGAAGCCTTACCCTCACACGTCCCCTAATCCTAACCCGTACGCTAACACTAACCCGTACCCTAACACGTACGCTCACCCTAAACCGTTGTCGTACCCTAACCTGTACCCTAAACCGTCCCCGTCCCCTAACCCTAACCCTAACCCTAACCCTAACCCTAACCCTTACCCGAAGCCTTAGCCTCACCCGTCCCCTAATCCTAACCCGTACGATAACACTAACCCGTACCCTAACACGTACGCTCACCCTAAACCGTTGTCGTACCCTAACCTCTACCCTAAACCGTCCCCGTCCCCGTCCCCTAACCCTAACCCTAACCCTAACCCTTACCCGAAGCCTTACCCTCACACGTCCCCTAATCCTACCCGTACGCTAACACTAACCCGTACCCTAACATGTACGCTCACCCTAAACCGTTGTCGTACCATAACCTGTACCCTAAACGGTCCCCGTCCCCTAACCCTAACCCTAACCCTAACCCTAACCCTAACCCTAACCCTTACCCGAAGCCTTACCCTCACCCGTCCCCTAATCCTAACCCGTACGCTAACACTAACCCGTACCCTAACACGTACGCTCACCCTAAACCGTCGACGTATGCTAACCTGTACCCTAAACCGTCCCCGTCCCCTAACCCTAACCCTAACCCTAACCCTAACCCTTACCCGAAGCCTTACTCTCACCCGTCCCCTAATCCTAACCCGTACGCTAACACTAACCCGTACCCTAACACGTACGCTCACCCTAAACCGTTGTCGTACCCTAAACCGTCCCCGTCCCCGTCCCCGTCCCCTAACCCTAACCCTAAACCTAACCCTAACCCGAAGCCTTACCCTCACCCGTCCCCTAATCCTAACCCGTACGCGAACACTAACCCGTACCCTAACACGTACGCTCACCCTAAACCGTTGTCATACCCTAACCTGTACCCTAAACCGTCCGCGTCCCCTAACCCTAACCCTAACCCTGACCCTAACTCTTACCCGAAGCCTTACCCTCACCCGTCCCCTAATCCTAACCCGTACGCTAACACTAACCCGTACCCTAACACGAACGCTCACCCTAAACCGTTGTCGTACCCTAACCTGTACCCTAAACCGTCCCCGTCCCCGTCCCCTAACCCTAACCCTAACCCTAACCCTAACCCTTACCCGAAGCCTTACCCTCACACGTCCCCTAATCCTAACCCGTACGCTAACACTAACTCGTACCCTAACACGTACGCTCACCCTAAACCGTTGTCGTACCATAACCTGTACCCTAAACTGTCCCCGTCCCCTAACCCTAACCCTAACCCTAACCCTAACCCTTACCCGAAGCCTTACCCTCACCCGTCCCCTAATCCTAAACCGTACGCTAACACTAACCAGTACCCTAACACGTACGCTCACCCTAAACCGTCGTCATACCCTAACCTGTACCCTAAACCGTCCCCGTCCCCTAACCCTAACCCTAACCCTAACCCTGACCCGAAGCCTTACACTCACCCGTCCCCTAATCCTAACCCGTACGCTAACACTAACCCGTACCCTAACACGTACGCTCACCCTAAACTGTTGTCGTACCCTAAACTGTACCCTAAACCGTCCCCGTCCCCTAACCCTAACCCTAACCCTAACCCTAACCCTAACCCTTACCCGAAGCCTTACCCTCACCCGTCCCCTAATCCTAACCCGTACGCTAACACTAACTCGTACCCTAAGACGTACACTCACCGTAAACCGTTGTCGTACCCTAACCTGTACTCCTAAACCGTCCCCGTCCTCGTCCCCTAACCCTAACCCTAACCCTAACCCTAACCCGAAGCCTTACCCT